>NC_068361.1:96006022-96108287 GCF_020536995.1 Dreissena polymorpha | reverse complement strand
CCCCCCCCCCCCCCCCCACCCCAAAAAAAAAAAAAAAAATTTTTTTTTAAGACATCTTATAAACTACCCCATCCCACATTATACCCCCTCTCACTCCCCCCTTGATCATGACTGGCATATGACGCCTATTGATTTTCAGGTCGCTAGGTCAAAGGTTAAGGTCACAGTGACTCGAAATAGTACATTGGTTTCCGGATGATAACTTACATTAGGTCAAAGGTCAAGGTCACAGTGACAAAAAACGTATCCACACAATGGCAGCCACTACAACTGACAGCCCATATGGGGGACATGCATGTTTTACAAACAGCCCTTGTTAGAATATTTATGCCCCCCTTCGAAGAAGAGAGGGTATATTGCTTTGCTCATGTCAGTCGATCGGTATGTCGGTCCGTCCACCAGGTGGTTTCCGGATGATAACTCAAGAAAGCTTGGGGCTAGGATCATGAAACTTCATAGGTACATTGATCATGACTCGCAGATGACCCCTATTGATTTTGAGGTCACTAGGTCAAAGGTCAAGGTCACGGCGACCCGAAATAGTAAAATGGTTTTCGGATGATAACTCAAGAACGCATACGCCTAGGATGATGAAACTTCATGGGTAGATTGATCATGACTCGCAGATGACCACTATTGATTTTCAGGTCAATAGGTCAAAGGTCAAGGTCACGGTGACCCGAAATAGTAAAATGGTTTCCGGATGATAACTTAAGAATGCATACGCCTTGGATCATGAAACTTCATGGGTAGATTGATCATGACTCGCAGATGACCCCTATTGATTTTGAGGTCACTAGGTCTAAGGTCAAGGTCACGGTGACCCGAAATAGTTAAATGGTTTCCGGATGATAACTCAAGAATGCATACGCCTAGGATCATGAAACTTCATGGGTAGATTGATCAAGACTCGCAGATGACCCCTATTGATTTTGAGGTCACTAGGTCAAAGGTCAAGGTCACGGTCACCCGAAATAGTAAAATTGTTTTCGGATGATAACTCAAGAATGCATATGCCTAGGATCATGAAACTTCATAGGTAGATTGATCATGACTAGCAGATGACCCCTATTGATTTATTGGTCACAAGGTCAAAGGTCAAGGTCACGGTGACCTGAAATAGTAAAATGATTTTCAGATGATAACTCAAGAACACTTTTGCCTAGGATCATGACACTTCATAGGTACATTGATCGTGACTCGCAGATGACCCCTATTGATTTTCAGGTCACTAGGTCAAAGGTCAAGGTCACAGTGACAAAAAACATATTCACACAATGGCTGCCACTACAACGGACAGCCCAAATGGGGGGCATGCATGTTTTACAAACAGCCCTTGTTCTTACAGAAATTCCTTTAAGCAAACAGTGCAGACCCTGATGAGATGCCGCATCATGCGGCGTCTCATCTGGGTCTAAGCTGTTTGCCAAGGCCTTTTTTCAAGACGATAGGCATAAATGGGTTAAACATTACTTAGGTAAAATTTAAAAGATTGTTAGTAATTACAGAAAAGCCTGTCTTTAAAGTGAAAGTAAAAAATAAAAATGTCAGCGTCCTTTCCTCTGTGTTCATAGTTAAAAAGACAAAAATGTTATGTTTCCTGTAAGTAACTCTTTTGATGTTGTTTCATTCTTGGTAGTTATGTAACATTTTGTTTTTGAAGCATTATTTTGCGGTTTTAAGTTGACAGATAGAGATTTTCACAGTTCTGTCACATCTGATCTCATAACTAAGGTATTTAAGTTGAAGTTATTGTCCTCCTTACATGTTTCAGTAATGCAGTAGAGTGCTTAAGTTAAGAAAACTTACTCGGTCTGATTGATATGGTCTCAAGTTAAATTCATAATGAACCTTGATTGAAGTTAAAATGCAGTAAAAAGTTGGACAAACATTATTTATAAATATCTATGAGTTCCATGATTAGAGAAATACAGTCCAACCTGTCAATAAAGACCACTCAAGGGATTTGGTTGTTGTGGTCTTTATTCGCAGGGTCGATTGAAACTTTGCAAAATATGCTTGTAGTTTTTTAGCAGGTACCTTATCTATGTATGTGCTCTATTGTTTAAATGTTTGAATACTTATGCATGTATAATGAAATAAAGGAATGAAAACACAGTTTTGTTTTACATTTGTATATTTATTACATGTTGTATTTCTATTCCCTTATGTTTTTATTATTTATTTAATTTATCATTTACTGTATAAATAACTATTGACATACATGTATACGTACATGTACATCTTACAATCTCACTCTTGACTTCACCCTGCTCACCACTCTGAATCTTAAATACAATGCTGTTTCTTTTTACAAAAGACTCGAGCCAGCCATTGCTAGCCTTAAAGTCCAAATATCCTAACTCACACGCAAACTTCAAGGCTTTCTCCTGGATCATAGGTCCAGACAAGGGCAAGAGCCGTGCACTAGCGTCAGCAAACCACTTATGCACTAAGTCATTCACTGACGCGAATTCCTACTCAGGCTTAGGGCATTTACTTTCACACTTTACGTTCTCCTCCAATTCGTCCATAATCTCATGTTAACGCTTTAAAATGCTCTGAATTTGAGTTTTTCCTACACCAAGATCACTAGCCACTCGTCTACAACTGTGTCCTTTACCTAACAAACTAATGACCTTAACGCGTTCTTCCAACGTCAAGAACTTACGCTTGGAAGCCATGATGGTTAACTTGAACTGACAATTTACTTTTCTATAATCTATGAACGTCTTATTACGGAGAAATTTAAGAAGAGAATGACTATCAAAATGTTTGTCTTTAATAGACATCGTAAATGATATGGAACCGTTAATTTAGTTAATGAGTTTATGAAAGCCCCAAATTTGTCTTTGATATTTTCGGCAATTAGTACATTAATCGCGAGTCACTTAAATACAAAGGCAAATTTTTACACTTTTGACAAACTGTCAAATGCATAAAAGAAGCAGGCGACTACCAATTAGCAATGCTTGTTAAATAAACAAACAACTGCTATTTCCATAGCGACCAACGAGTCTACTGGTAAGATGTGTATCACGTGACTACGCAGCGTCCTGGCTGCCATTTTGTTTTTTGAAAGTTGCGAAATCGTTGACTTTTATGATTGCAGTGGTCGTTGTAAGTTATCAAAATGGAGATTTGGGAATGTAAAAGGGTGGTCGTTGGTCTTTGTTCACAGGTGGGCTTTATTTGCAGGTTCAATATATAGTGAAATCGTTCGGGAGGAAATCGGTGTGGTCGTTATTGACTGTTGGTCGCTATTAACAGGCGGTCGCTCGGGCTGGTTGGACTGTATGCAGTTTTCGAAATGCGTTGCAAAACTAACTTTATTCTCTTGGCCTAAACATCTGGAAGTGGATAGGCTCATCTAGGCTCATCAGAGCTTTTATTTTAAGGGCACATCAGGAATAATTGTTTACCCATTACCTTGGAGAATTTTGTCATAGTATAACTGATATTTCATTATGCGAGAGCAAATGTTCATTTGGTTTTGCTCTTTGAGTTTATGTTCCTTCTCATTGCTCCCATTCCATGAAGGCAATTTCATTCCATGCATCTTGTCCTGAGGTTACAGACATAGTTTGCATGACTGTAGTGTTTGTATAGGTTTGTGTTGGTAACATTTGCATTAAATCAATTTTTAAATATACAGACAGACTTTGCTTATTATTATGCCCCCCTTCGAAGAAGAGGGGGTATATTGTTTTGCACATGTCAATCCGTCGGTCTGTCGGTCCGTCCACCTGATGGTTTCCGGATGATAACTCAAGAACGCTTATGCCTGGGATTATGAAACTTCATAGGTACATTGATCATGACTGTCAGATAACCCCTATTAATTTTCAGGTCACTTGGTCAAAGGTCAAGGTCACAGTGACTCGAAATAGTAAAATGGTTTCCGGATGATATCTCAAGTATGCTTACGCCTAGGAACATAAAACTTCATTGGTACATGTACATTGATCATGACTGGCAGATGACCCCTATTGATTTTCAGGTCACTAGGTAAAAGGTCAAGGTCACAGTGACCCAAAACAGTAAAATGGTTTCCGGATGATAATTCAAGAATGCTTAAGCCTAGGATCATGAAACTTCATAGGCACATTGATCATGACTGGCAGATGACCCCTATTGATTTTCAGGTCACTAGGTCAAAGGTCAAGGTCACAGTGACTCGAAATAGTAAAATGGTTTCCGGATGATAACTCAAGAATGCTTACACCTAGGATCATGAAACTTCATAGGTACATTGATCATGACTAGCAGATGACCCCTATTAATTTTCAGGTCACTAGGTCAAAGGTCAAGGTCACAGTGACAAAAAACATATTCACACAATGGCTACCACTACAACTGACAGCCCATATGGGGGCATGCATGTTTTACAAACAGCCCTTGTTTATTAAAGATCTTTGCTAGAAGAATATACAAACAAGACTTAACTCAGCCATCATAACTGATTTATATGGTTATCATTATAGTATTCAGATATTACATACTGATATCCATATACACATTTTGGCATTCATTTATTTTCATTGTCTTGACACTTTCTTCCAACAAATAACCACTTACTGTGAGACCAACAATATTCGGACTGTTAAACTCTATCTAAAACCATGGAAAAGCTTAACCCCATTATTGCAGTTTATGGTTTATGTATAAATATTTGAAGTACATGTATGATTATAAAATTAAAAAATTTAGGAGCACAAGATAATGTATCACTTGTGACCAATTTAATAGCTTTACAATAATTTTGCAAAAGAGAAATGTCCATGGAGTATCAAATTTAACTTAGATTTATTGGAATGTGAAATACATTTTTAAAAGCTGAATAACAGATCTATTAACATATTTCTCTCTGACAATACTAATGGCACAAAATTGGCATTGCTTATTTGATGATTTGAATTGATAACACACTTGAATAATTATAATGGAAATGCTATGCCTTAAAAATGTTCTTTGGTCCAATTATGACATTAAAAAATTATTCAGTACCCATGCTTCAAAAGCTCCTACAATAAAATAACCCTACCCAGTGAATACCTGTAATATATAAATTAGATATAATTGCTCCGCAAATCTCTTTGTGTAAGTGTAGAGTGCGTCAGGCAATTTGAAAAGATCTACAATCCATTGAATTGCTTGTATACCATACCTGACAAGTAACTCAAAACCTTTGACTAGTAATGGTTGCAATATGAGAACCAATATCTGAAAATTTCAATTTAAAATGCACTGGTGATCAGCAATTATAGGGACTTGTTCACATATTTGGACATCAGGGCTATAGATAACTTTTGGGGTATATTGGGTAATTCACTCTCTGTTTTTGACAACAATAGGGTTTTTGTAAATTGAATAGAGTTTTAGCCAAAATTTTCACCCCCTACTTTTGAGCTTAATTGGGTTTTCACCCCCGTTTTTTTTAACTCATTTGGGTAATTTAGGGAATGACATATATAATATAATAAAGATGTACTAAGGTTACTATATTATTTATACAAATGAAATTCAAAAAGGTACCTGTACATAACAACAAACAATTACTGAATTTCTGATCAAAGTTCATTCATTTTTGCGTTGAATAAGACCGAGTTCATGAAAATCAGCTAATTATAACCGGTTTTTCGGTACATGAATAACGCTCTCAAACGCTTGCGCGCTGACCGAAATTGAACCTGTTGTTACGTGTGATGTTGGTATTAGCAATAAATTAACACTTCTTCAACGGCATTTACCCATGTTATTTACGAAACATTTCCACTCGTGTATTTGACACGAAATAGCGCTTTAAACTGGGGTTTCGGTGAAGTTTTACACACTTTCTGACACCGAGTGTACCAAAATCCCACATTTTATTACGTATAAAAGTGATATAAATAATATTAAACATTGCTTATGGGACATTTATCAATCACTATAATTGAAAGTGCAAGACAGCACAATAAGTTTGGTCATTGTCATATATAAAGTAGCGCTGTATGAAGGGGAATTCAGTAAAGCTACCTGTATCAGAGGCTGCAGGCGCAGGTACCGACTTCTCCAAAGTTCTGCATTAATTGGTTATATCAGTAATAATAGATCTTATTATGTGGCATTTATCGATTCGATTCTAGTAAAATAGAAACATATTATCGTTTTCACTTGTTTCTGACACACACATAACTCGATTTATAACGGTGATTTCGATAAGTTACGCAAAGTTGGTACCAATCTTCTCTATTATTCTTCAAGCACACGTGATATAATTCATACTTAATAATGCGTAGTTATTTCTAACATAACATTACCAGTTTTTAACTCGTCTATGTTTTGAAAACAAATTATGAGCTTAGTATAATTGTCATCACCTTGGCGTCGGCGTCCGGTTAAGTTTTGCATTTAGGTCCACTTTTCTCAGAAAGTATCAATGCTATTGCATTCAAACTTGGTACACTTACTTACTATCATGAGGGGTCTGGGCAGGCAAAGTTAGATAACTCTGGCGTGCATTTTGACAGAATTATGTGCCCTTTTTATGCTTAGAAAATTGAAAATTTTGGTTAAGTTTTGTGTTTAGGTCCATTTTATTCCTTAAACATTGAAGCTATTGCTTTCATACTTGCAACACTTACTAACTATCATAAGGGGACTGTGCAGGCAAAGTTATGTAATTCTGACTGGCATTTTGACAGAATTATGTGCCCTTTTTATACTTAGAAAATTGAAAATTTGGTTAAGTTTTGTCCACTTTATTCCTACAGTATCAAAGCTATTGCTTTCATACTTGCAACACGTATTAACTATTATAAGGGGACTGTGCAGGCAAAGTTACGTAACTCTGACTGGCATTTGGATTGAATTATGGGCCCTTTATACTTAGAAAATTGAAAATTTGGTTAAGTTTTGTGTTTTGGTCCACTTTATCCCTAAAGCATCATAGAAATTGCTTTCATACTTGGAACACTCGCAAACTATCATAAGGGGACAGTAAAAGGACAAGTTGCATAACTCTGGTTGCCATTTTTACTGAATTATGGCCCTTTTTTGACTTAGTAACTTTGAATATATGGTTAAATTTTGTGTTTCGATCCACTTTACTTCTAAAGTATCAAGGCTATTGCTTTCAAACTTCAAATACTTTCATGCTACCATGAGGTAACTGTACCTGGCAAGTTAAATTTTACCTTGACCTTTGAATGACCTTGACTCTCAAGGTAAAATAATTAAATTTTGCTAAAATTGCCATAACTTCTTTATTTATGATTAGATTTGATTGATTGTTAACTTTGACAAAACTACTCTTACCTGACATACCACAATAGACTCCACCAAAACCATCCCCCTCTCCCCCCCTCCCCCCCGAATCCCTCCCCCCCCCCCCTACCCCCCCCCCCTACCCCCCCCCCCCCCCCCCCCCCCCCCCCCCCCCCCCGAAATATTTTTTTTTTTTTTTTTTTTTTTTTTAAGATCATCTCACAAATGACCACCACACCCTCACACTATACCCACCCACCCCACCCCACCCCACCCTCCAATTATATTTTTTTTAACGGTTAAAATACACTTGATAGGTAGATTGATCATGACTCACACTGATGACCCCTATTGATTTTCAGGTCACTAGGTCTTGGGTCAAGGTCACAGTGACCCGAAATAGAAAAATTGTTTCCGGATGATAACTCAATAACGTTTATGCCTAGGATCATGAAACTTGGTAGGTAGATTGATAATGGCTGGCAGATGACCCCTATTGATTTTCAGGTCACTAGGTCAAAGGTCAAGGTCACGGTGACCCAAAATAGTAAAATGGTTTCCGGATGATAACTCAAGAACGCTTATGCCTAGGATCATGAAACTTCATAGGTTCATTGATCATGACTCGCAGATGACCCCTATTGATTTTCAGGTCACAAGGTCAAAGATCAAGGTCACGGTGACCCAAAATAGTAAAATGGTTTCCGGATGATAACTCAAGAACGCTTATGCCTTGGATCACGAAACTTGATAGGTAGATTGATCCTGACTCGCAGATGACCCCTATTGATTTTCAGGTCACTATATCAAAGGTTAAGGTCACGGTGACCTGAAATAGTAAAATGGTTTCCAGATGATAACTCAAGAACGCTAATGGCTACGATCATAAAACTTCATATGTACATTGATCATGACTCCAAGATGACCGCTATTGATTTTGAGGTCACTAGGTCAAAGGTCAAGGTCATGGTGACCCGAAATAGTAAAATGCTTTCCGGATTATAACAAAAGAACGCTTATGCCTAGGATCATGAAACTTCATAGGTACATTGATCATGACTCGCAGATGACCCCTATTGATTTTGAGGTCACTAGGTCAAAGGTCAAGTTCACGGTGACCCGTAATAGTAAAATGGTTTCCGGATAATAACTAAAGAACGCTTATTCCTAGGATCATGAAACTTGATACGTAGATTGATCATGACTCGCAGATGACCCCTATTGATTTTCAGGTCACTAGGTCAAAGGTAAAGGTCACGGTGACCCAAACTAGTAAAATGGTTTTCGGATGATAATTCAAGAACGCTTATGACTAGGATCATGAAACTTCATAGGTACATTGATCATGACTGGCAGATGACCCCTATTGATTTTCAGGTCACTAGGTCAAAGGTCAAGGTCACAGTGACAAAAACATACTCACACAATGGCTGTCACTACAACGGAGAGCCCATATGGGGGGCATGCATGTTTTACAAACAGCCCTTGTTTATGATTAGATTCGACAAAACAACTCTTACCTGACATACATGTATATGTATAATTATATAATATTGGCTATAGTAAAACCTTGTTACACTCTAAAAGTCTTAGTTTTAGTCCAATCTTAATGAAACTTGGACAGAACAATTGTTCTAATGATATCTCAGCTGAGTTGGAGGGAGGTTCCGGTTTGTTGAAAAACATGCCCTCCAGGGGACTGGGCTTTTTTCCTTATATGGCTATAGTAAAACCTTGTTAACACTCTAGAAGTCAAAATATTTATTTATAGTCAAATCTTCATGAAACTTGGTCAGAATTAACATTTGTTCTAATGATATAGTGATTGATTTCGAAAATGGTTCCGGTCTGTTGAAAAACATGGCCACCAGGGGGAGGGGCATTTTTCACTATTTGGCTAAAAATGTTCTCATGATAGCTCGGCTGAGTTTAAAAAAATGGTTAATATGGATTGTCGAAAACTATGGCCGCTAGGGGGCAGGGCATTTTTCCTTATATGGTTATAGTCAAACTTTTTTAGCACCCTAGAAGTCAAATTTTTAGTCCAATTTTCATGAAACTTGGTCAGAACATTTTTTCCAATAATATCTGGGCTGAGTTCCAAATTGGGTCCTGTACGTTGAAAAACATGGCTGCCAGGGGGCTAGGCATTTTTCCTTATTGGGCTTAAGAAAAACCTTATTAACCTTCTATAAGTCACATTTATGTTCAAATCTTTATGGAACTTGGTCATAACATTTGTTCTGAAATTAGCTTGACTGAGTTTAAAAATGGTTATGGTTTGTCAAAACATATTGCCACTAGGGGGCGGGGCATTTTTCCTTATATGGCGATAGCAAAACCTTGTTAGCACTCTATAAGTCACATTTTAGTTCAGTCTTCATGAAACTTGGTCAAAATATTTTCCCTCATGATTTCTCGGCTGAGTTTCAAAATGGTTCCCGTCCGTTGAAAAGCATGGCCGCCAGGGTGCGGGGCATTTTTCCTTATATGGCCATTGTAAAACCTTGTTAACTCTATAGAATTCACATTTATGGTCCAATCTCAATAAAACTTGGTCAGAACATTTGTTCTAATGATAGCTTGGCTGAGTTTGACAATGGTTGTGGTTCATAAACAAATATGGCCACCAGGGGGCGGGCATTTTTCCTTGTATGGCTTTAGTAAAACTTTGTTAACACTCTAGAAGTCATATATTTTTCCCACTCTAGAAGTCATATATTTTCCCCAATCTTCATGAAACTTTGTCAGAACATTTGTTCTAATGATATCTGGGATGAGTGTGAAAATGGTTCTCATCTGTTGAAAACATGGCCACTAGGGGGCTGGGCAGTTTTCTATATTATGGCTATGGCAAAACCATGTGAACTCTCTAGTTGATATTTGGCCAAGTTTGAAAATGGTTTCTTAAAAATTTCAAACATTGCTGAGAGCAGTTAAGTTCCTGGAAGTCTCAGTTAAGCAACCATGGGCCTCTGGCCCTCCATAAAACAATTTGTGATTTTCAATAATAAAACATTAAACTGTTAGTATTTCAAATTACGTTATGTAGATCACATTTATTTGCTGCCTTGTGCTTAAAGGTTTTTATTTTTCAGTACATAATTAACAGGCCCAAACAAATCTTTTGAATATTCATTAAAGTCGTCCAAATCAGCTATTTAACTATATATATTTATATTGCATAGTCATTTTTATAAGGAATGGGTATTGAATTATACAAGCAGTATTGAGTCTAGTATTATCATGCAAGTCTGACCATGCGTTCATATTTATATGAAAGGAAACAACATTTAATACAATCCTTAAATAGTATGAAATAAAACGTGTTTGTGTCTTCTATAATATTTGTTTATTGTTGCCTGTTTACAAAAAATGCATTGAAAGTATAACATAGGAAAGTTATTATGTAAATGCGGAATTTAGATGATGTAATGAATAGTTGTTCACAATGCAATTTTAAAATAAATTACCAGAAATGACAACCATAAGAGAATTTGTGTTTCATGTAACATGTGTCTCCCCACCTCAAAGGTTAAAGGCACGCTTAAAGGTCCAAATTAAATCTGCTCATCAAACGCTTGTCTGGATATTAACTTTATTGTTCATCATGCAATCTAACAATAACTTTGAAGATCTGTAGGTCTGTTCTATACCAAAACAAATTTGCTTGGACTACGTTCAGATTGCTTTGACTTACAATCATGCAAATTAGTATGGCAGTTAATTGAGAAAAGAGGAATATGCAAATCAACTGATCCAGTCATATATTTATCAATGTACTGAATTCCTGTGCTGGCTGATTTATAACTTTAGGGTATAGGCATCATACAATGGAGTGGGAGTGGAGGGAAACATGTTTTACAAATATCTCTTGATTCTTATTTGTTTTGTTCTTTGTATGTGGATACAGAGAGCATGTTCATAGATATTGTGATGGTGGAGAAAAATGTGTCCATATTTCTTTCACTGATGGGTGTATTTGAGAAACGGGCATTTACATGTTTTTCATCATTATAATAATAATTATTATTATTATTATTATTATTATTGATGAAATTTAATGACAGTTTTGCATAAAAGCCACTATCCAGTTCAGTTGTTTTGCATATAAGTTACATTAAGATGACATATTATGATTTTGAAAAGGCAATTTATTTTATCCATTAAGTTGTTACAACATGGCAGTTAATATTGTTTGCTTTTGTGTTGTTTGAATATAATTGATAGTGACTGCCCCACAGTGGCAGGGAGAAAATAACATGTAGTGGCCCTGTGCAACATTTCTTTTAATGATAATACTTCAACATTATGAGCCATGCTGCAAGGGATGTTATGGTAAATGAAAAGTTTAGAAGAAACATACATTTTTTAAAGGGGCCTTTTCACGTTGTGGTAAATTGACAAAAGAAAAAAAATGTTTTAGGTTCACAAATTTGTATTGTAGTCATGTTATTTGCAAGGAAACAGTAATACTGAACATTTACCATGCTCTAAAATATCCATTATATGCATCTTTTGATGATTTAAACTCCTGAAAAAAGAGTTGTGACGTGAAACGATTAAATAATTTAGAGAGTTCTGTTGTTGTCGTTATACTTTGTGATACTACGACAATTTTTTATATAAAGTATAAAAAAAATCACTCATTGTATGAGCAGAGCTGGCTGAGTTGTCAAAGCAATAGACTTTTACTCCAGGGGTCAGTGGTGCGAGACAGTTGAGGGTTACTTTTTTTTTCTTTCTTTAAAATATTCTTGATTTTTTGCTGGAGCTTTTTATATCCAATGTTTTACATTTATCAATATAAAGCATTTAATGATTAACTTAAATACATGCCAACATCTGCAAAAAGGTCCCTTTAAATCTGCTGTTCTGAAACCACAAGGCCCAGAGTTTTGATATTTGGTTGTAACATTATATAGTGGTATTTTACCAATTTAAATGAAATAGGTGGTTGACATTAGCCCTTTCCTACTGATATCATTTTTTTTTATGCTCCCCGAAAATTTTTGGGAGCATATAGTTGCCAGTTTGTCCTTCCTTACTTCTCACTTCCGTCACACTTTTGTTACAGTTTCTCATAGCACCTTCAATACTTTACTGATCTCTTTGATATTTGGCATGTAGGGACCTTGCATGGACCTCTACCTTTTGATGAGGTCACTGGGGTCAAGGTCAAGGTCACCGAGGCTAATAATAGATTTTTCCGTTTCACTTTTGTTACAGTTTCTCATACCACCTTCAATACTTTACAGATCTCTTCCATATTTGGCATGTAGGTACCTTGCATGGACCTCTACCTTTTGATGAGGTTTGAGGTCACTGGTGTCAAGGTCACCGAGGCTAATAATAGATTTTTCCGTCACACTTTTGTTACAGTTTCACATAGCACCTTCAATACTTTACCAGATCTCTTTCATATTTGGCATGTAAGTTCCTTGCATGGACCTCTACTTTTTGATGAGGTCACTGGGGTCAAGGTCAAGATCACCGAGGCTAATAATAGATTTTCTGTCATGCTTTTGTTACTTTACTGATCTCTTTCATATTTGGCATGTAGGTACCTTCCATGGACCTCTACCTTTTGATGAGGTTTGAGGTCACTGGGCTCAAGGTCACCAAGGCTAATAATAGATTTTCCGTCACGCTTTTCTAACAGTTTCTCATAGCACCTTCAATACTTTACCGATCTCTTTGATATTTGGCATGTAGGGACCTTGCATGGACCTCTACCTTTTGATGAGGTCACTGGGGTCAAGGTCAAGGTCACCGAGGCTAATAATAGATTTTTCCGTTTCACTTTTGTTACAGTTTCTCATACCACCTTCAATACTTTACAGATCTCTTTCATATTTGGCATGTAGGTACCTTGCATGGACCTCTACCTTTTGATGAGGTTTGAGGTCACTGGTGTCAAGGTCACCGAGGCTAATAATAGATTTTTCTGTCACACTTTTGTTACAGTTTCACATAGCACCTTCAATACTTTACCAGATCTCTTTCATATTTGGCATGTAGGTTTCTTGCATGGACCTCTACTTTTTGATGAGGTCACTGGGGTCAAGGTCAAGATCACCGAGGCTAATAATAGATTTTCTGTCATGCTTTTGTTACTTTACTGATCTCTTCCATATTTGGCATGTAGGTACCTTCCATGGACCTCTACCTTTTGATGAGGTTTGAGGTCACTGGGCTCAAGGTCACCAAGGCTAATAATAGATTTTCCGTCACGCTTTTCTAACAGTTTCTCATAGCACCTTCAATACTTTACCGATCTCCTTGCATGGGCCTCTACCTTTTGATGAGGTTTGAGGTCACTTGGGTCAAGGTAAAGGTCACAGAGGCTAATAAAATATTTTTTAGGTGGTTATTAACACATAGATTGACAAAGCGCATCATCGGGGAGCATCCATCAGTTTCACTGATATTCTTGTTTTTGTTTTTTGTATAAATTGTGAAAAAATCTTCTTCCAGCTAAGATTAAATGTATGAAATACAACATTTCCTCACTGCATATATTTTACAGGTTTGCAAAACTAATATATCTTGAAGCCAAATGGGTTATTTTATTGCAAAATTTGAGACTAGTCATTTCAATATGACATAATAGCTAAATATCCAGTTTATGTTATTTGCATGTTAATGACATGTTTGTTTCAGCTTGTCATTGAAGCCATCCATTTAATTTAATATCATATTCCTTTTTATACGCCTACTTGGGTTTATCTGGTGTCACCCAGTTTCAAGTACGAAAGTGTATAAGCAGGCCTGAAGACAGAGTTTCTTAAAACTCTTATTAAAGAATTTTAATTGACATAAGTCTGTGTGATACATGGATTTTCAATAACTGACTTTGGCTGCTATATACTGTACATACTATGAATCTGTGCAAAGCACAATTTAATAAACACAGATTTTGCACTATGTTAATTGGTAGCTGTATTTGAAAATTAAATAAATATAGAGTTACAAAGCAAAATAACTTCAAAATACAGTCAAAACTGTAAAAGTTTAAATATTTCTCAAGACTGTAACCTGTTTTCTGTTAAGTTGATTTTAATATATTTATAATGTTTAGCATATAGAACTTGTAAGTGAATTGATGTTGTATGGTATAGATAAAGCTCATTACACAACTCATTTTTTGTCATCATTTATTTTTTTTTCTCATCATTTAGTTATTTATTTTGTCCGAAGATGTTACATAATACTTTACTTTCCAAATAAATCGATTTGATTTATTGATTTTGTATATAGGCACTTCCACGGGTTTTTCTGCCTATTTTGGGAAAAGTAGTCTGACCAAATTGAGAATTTTTATGGACAAAATTGTCCATTTAAAGAATTTTTGCTTTGATGAAACGGCTCATTTTAGGAAATCATTGTGAATTTATCATGCTTAAATAAGTAAGTGGTTTAACATATAAATTTGGTTTATGCCCCCGGTAGGGTGGCATATAGCAGTTGAACTGTCCGTCAGTGTCAGTCTGTCCGTCCGTCCGAAAACTTTAATGGTCATAACTTTTTCAATATTTAACATAGCAACTTGATATTTGGCATGCATGTGCATCTCATGAAGCTGCACATTTTGAGTGTTGAAAGGTGAAGGTCAAAGTCATCCTTCGAGGTTAAATGTTTAATATATGGCGTCTGTCCGTCCGTCCGAAAACTTTAACATTGGCCATAACTTTTTCACTATTGAAGATAACAACTTGATATTTGGCATGCAGGTGTATCTCCTGGAGCTGAACATTTTGAGTGGTGAAAGGTGAAGGTCAAGGTCATCCTTCAAGGTCAAAGATCAAATATATGGGTCAAAATCGCTCATTTAATGTACACTTTTGCAGTATTTCAATATTCAAGATAGCAACTTGATATTTGGCATGCATGTGTATCTCATGGAGCTGCACATTTTGAGTGGTGGAATTTCAAGGTCAAGGTCATTCTTCAAGGTCAAAGGTGATTTTTTTTATTATTTCAAAGCGCCGTTCTCATGAAGCTGCACATTTTGAGTGGTGGAAGTTCAAGGTCAAGGTCATCCTTGAAGGTCAAAGGTCATATTTTTAAATTGTTCAAAGCGGCGCAATAGGGGGCATTGTGTTTCTGACAAACACATCTCTTGATATATATTGAAGATAGCAACTTCATATTTGGCATGCATGTGTATCTCTTGAAGCGGCGTTCTCATGAAGCTGCACATTTTGAGTGGTGGAAGTTCAAGGTCAAGGTCATCCTGCATGGTCAAGGTCATCCTTCAAGGTCAACGGTCATTTTTTTTATTTCAAAGCGGCATTCTCATGAAGCTGCACATTTTGAGTGGTGGAAGTTCAAGGTCAAGGTCATTCTTCAAGTCAAGGTTATCCTTCAAGGTCAAAGGTAAAAAAATAAATATTTCAAAGCAGCGTTATCATGAAGCTGCACATTTCGAGTGGTGGAAGTTCAAGGTCAAGGTCATCCTTCAAGGTCAAAGGTAAAAAAATAAATCAAAGCGGCATTATCATGAAGCTGCACATTTTGAGTGGTGGAAGTTCAAGGTCAAGGTCATCTTTTTAGGTCAAATATAAATAAAATTTAAAGCGGCGTTCTCATGAAGCTGCATATTTTGAGTGGTGGAAGTTCAAGGTCAAAGGTCAAAAAAATATTTTAAAATTTCAAAGCGGCGTTCTCATGAAGCTGCAAATTTTGAGTGGCGGAAGTTCAAGGTCAAGGTCATTCTTCAAGGTCAAGGTCATCCTTCAAGGTCAAAGGTAAAAAAACTTATATTTTAAAGCGGCGTTCTCATAAAGCTGCACATTTTGAGTGGTGGAAGTTCAAGGTCAAGATCATCCTTCAAGGTCAAAGGTAAATAAAAAATCAAAGCAGCGTTATCATGAAGCTGCACATTTTGAATGGTGGAAGTTGAAGGTCAAGGTCATCCTTCAAGGTCAAGGTCATCCTTCAAGGTCAAAGGTAAAAAAACTTATATTTTAAAGCGGCGTTCTCATAAAGCTGCACATTTTGAGTGGTGGAAGTTCAAGGTCAAGATAATCCTTCAAGGTCAAAGGTAAAAAAACAACATTTTTAGCTCATCTATTTTTTGAAAAAAAATTATGAGCTATTGTCATCACCTTGGCGTCGGCGTCGGCGTTGGCGTTGGCGTTGGCGTTGGCGTCGGCGTCCGGTTAAGTTTTGCGTTTAGGTCCACTTTTCTCAGAAAGTATCAATGCTATTGCATTCAAACTTGGTACACTTACTTACTATCATGAGGGGACTAGGCAGGCAAAGTTAGATAACTCTGGCGTGCATTTTGACAGAATTATGTGCCCTTTTTATACTTAAAAAATTGCAAATTTTGGTTAAGTTTTGCGTTTAGTTCCACTTTTCTCAGTAAGTATCAATGCTATTGCATTCAAACTTGGTACACTTACTTACTATCATGAGGGGACTGGGCAGGCAAAGTTAGATAACTCTGGCATGCATTTTGACAGAATTATGTGCCCTTTTTATACTTAGAAAATTGACAATTTTGGTTAAGTTTTGTGTTTAGGTCCATTTTATTCCTTAAGCATCAAAGCTATTGCTTTCATACTTGCAACACTTACTAACTATCATAAGGGGACTGTGCAGGCAAAGTAATGTAACTCTGACTGGCATTTTGACAGAATTATGTGCCCTTTTTATACTTAGAAAATTGAAAATTTGATTAAGTTTTGTGTTTAGGTCCACTTTATTCCTACAGTATCAAAGCTATTGCTTTCATACTTGCAAGATTTATGAACTATCATAAGGGGACGGTGCAGGCAAAGTTATGTAACTCTGACTGGCATTTGGACGGAATTATGGGCCCTTTATACTTAGAAAATTGAAAATTTGGTTAAGATTTATGTTTTGGTCACTTTACCCCTAAAGTATCATAGATATTGCTTTCATACTTGGAACACTCACAAACTATCATAAGGGTACAGTAAAAGGACAAGTTGCATAACTCTGGTTGTCATTGTTACGGAATTATGGCCCTTTTTTGACTTAGTAACTTTTAATATATGGTTAAATTTTGTGTTTCGATCCACTCGAAGTATCAAGGCTATTGCTTTCAAACTTCAAATACTTACATGCTATCATGAGGTTACTGTACCTGGCAACTTGAATTTTACTTTGACCTTTGAATGACCTTGACTCTCAAGGTCAAATTATTAAATTTTGCTAAAATTGCCATAACTTCTTTATTTATGATTAGATTTGATTGATACTTTGATGAAACTACTCTTACCTGACATACCACAATAGACTTCACCCAAACCATCCCCCGTGCCCTCCCCCCCCCTCCCCCCCCTCCCCCCCCCCCTAATTTTTTTTTTTTTTTTTTTTTTTTTATAAGATCATCTCACAAATGACCACCACACCCTCACACTATACCCCCACCCCACCCCCCCCACCCCCCCCCCCCAAATTTTTTTTTGATTTTTTTTTTTTTTTTTTTTTTTTTAAGATCATCTCACAAATTATCACCCACACCCTCACACTATACCCCCCCCCCCCCCCCCCCCCCCCCGATTTTTTTTTTTTTTTTTTTTTTTTTTTTTTTTCGCTTTTTTGGAAGATAATGTAATAAATGTCCACAACCCCACACTATAACACCCCTCTTCACTCCACTCCTCCCTCCTTTGTGATTGAAAATGAGAGTCCCTTCACCTTTAAAAAGAAAATAGATGAGGCGGGTCTGCACCCGCAAGGCGGTGTGCTCTTGTTTTTCAAAGCGGCGCAATAGGGGACATTGTGTTTCTGACAAACACATCTCTTGTTTTTTTTCAAACATGGTGAAAAAAAACACAAATATTTATGTTTATTATTTTATTTTTGAAATCTTGTCCAACCATCCCACCAGAGAATCCTGCCCCCCCCCCCCCAAAAAAAAAACAATAATATTTTTTTTTGCATTTTTATACGCCCGTCTATGACGGGACGTATTATGGTATACCCCGCGTCCGTCCGTCCGTCTGTTAATGTCGTACGCTACGTCAAATATCCTTTGACAGATTTTCTTCAAATTTTAACACAATCTTAATATTGATAAACCCTGATCCCCTTTCGTTTTTGACGGAATTCTGAATTGTCGTTCCAGAGTTATGGGACTTTGTTCGTCAAAATTTCGTGATTTCATTGAATGTCCTACTGTAGCTATATAAAAATGTTAAAGTTGTTATAACTTTGGTATGCTTGGACCTAGAGTCTTGAAACTTGACATGAAGGTTGGCCAGAACTAGTAAGTAACCACTGGACATTTCAAGGTCATTCATTTGAAGGTCAAGGTCACTGTGACCTTGAATGTAAAAATGTTAAAGTTGTTATAACTTTGGTATGCTTGGACCTAGAGTCTTGAAACTTGACATGAAGGTTGGCCAGAACTAGTAAGTAACCCCTGGACATTTCAAGGTCATTCATTTGAAGGTCAAGGTCACTGTGACCTTGAATGTAAAAATGTTAAAGTTCTTATTTCATGTTATAACTTTGGTATGCTTGTACCTAGAGTCTTCAAACTTGAAATAAAGATTGGCCAGTACTAGAAGATGACCACTGGTCATTTCAATGTCATTCATTTGAAGGTCAAGGTCACTGTGACCTTAAATGTTAAAATGTTAAAATTGTTATAACTTTGGTATGCTTGGACATAGAGTCTTCAAACTTGACATGAAGGTTTGCAAGCACACTTAGATGACCACTGGTCATTTCAAGGTCATTCATTCTAAGGTCAAGGTCACTGTGACCTTAAATGTTATTGTTGTTCATGTATCCTACCGTAGCTCAAATATCCCCCGATGGATTTTTATACGCCCGTCTATGACGGGACGTATTATGGTATACCCCGCGTCCGTCTGTCCGTCCGTCCGTCCGTCCGTCCGTCCGTCTGTTAATGTCGTACGCTACGTCAAATATCCTTTGACAGATTTTCTTCAAATTTTAACACAATCTTAATATTGATAAACCCTGATCCCCTTTCGTTTTTGACGGAATTCTGAATTGTCGTTCCAGAGTTATGGGACTTTGTTCGTCAAAATTTCGTGATTTCATTGAATGTCCTACTGTAGCTCAAATATCCTTCGATGGATTTTTTTCAAATTTCAACACAATCTTAATATTGATAAACCCTGATCCCCTTTCGTTTTTGACGGAATTCTGAATTGTCGTTCCAGAGTTATGGGACTTTGTTCGTCAAAATTTCGTGATTTCCATGCTCATGTACTTATAAAATAAACCATGTATTCAAATACAAATAAACTGAAGTAAAAAAATGATTCAAAGGGTTATTTATTACCTTACTACTTCATTGGCGAACGACGGGCGTATCATGCGCTCATGGCGCAGCTTTTATTTGAAGATAATATAATAAATGACCACACCCCCACACTATACACCCCTCTCCACTCCACCCCTCCCTCCTTTGAGATAGGTCCCTACGATAGGTCCCTACACCTTTAAAAAGAAAAATAGATGAGCGGTCTGCACCTGCAAGGCGGTGCTTTTGTTTTATAAATTTCTTCCATCAGATATAGTTACTAACAAAATGAGGACTCAACACACAATTCTTAGTTTTGTGAATGTGAGGACTTCGAATATAATTCTTACGTTTCATGGTCTCTAATTATTTTCTTTGTAACTGCATCAGATAGACAGATATGATAATGGACATTGTGATAAAGCATTAATAGCTTTCTTGTGATGCAGGAGATGATGGCCATGATGATGCCTAAAAAAATCAACCCTTGCACCCACGGGATCAAGAAGATCAACGTGTGCACCCGCAAGATCGAGATCACAGAGAACTATCACAAACTCAAGTTACTGCATGTTTTCGAAAATCTTTGGTGCTCATATGTAATTGTTCTCTGTGTTTGTTCAATAGTTATTAACAAAATAAGGAATCAACACACAGTGTCATATATTGTGCATGTGAGGACTTCAAATACATTTCTTGCTTAATATGTTCGTCTTGTTTTTGTTAATTATAGCCTTAATTGTGTTTGTTGTAGAAACCATAGGTGTTCCAAGAGGGAGAAGAGGACACAGAGGACTGTCCTTTAGAATGTTCTGGTACCCATCTGTTAAAGCATGCACTATCAAGTAATGAATTAAACAGAAAATCTACGAAGGAGATAAATCTGCAGTGTTTAAAACACTAAGGAAGCATCTGCACATTGCACTGTTACCTGGAAATTATGAGATTATTTAGGGTAAAATCTTATACAAAAAGTGCCATGCCAACAGATGAAATATTTTATATAAAAAACATTATGTCATAACTTCATAAGAAACTGCTCATACAGTGTGACACTTAACAGAAGCCTGGCGTTTATATTGTGTATAATTTCGTCTGTGTTGTATGCTGAAATATTTTATGCTAATGTACTTTCTTTCTTCAATAGAATTAGACGGTTATTTAAGGTAGTTCATCCGTAAAAATAATTGTTTTAAACCTAAATTATTTTACTATTTCTGTCATCTGCAACATTTCAGGGATTGACTAACCATATATTAAGAACTTAAATCATCAAATAAACAAATAATTATATGTTCTTTAATCCTATTACCAGTTTGCTATTTTGATATAAATTATTTGACCCCTAGGTTGTTAACACTTATTTGTATGTATTAAGGTAGCGCACCTCTAATGGGCACATATCCAAATATAATTTAATTATTTTCCTAATCGGCATCATTTCACTGAACTACATGCAAATTTGTAGGCAGGCTTTCCATGCTTTTTAAAAAAATATACCGATTTTTTCAAAACCACCCTCATGCTAGGCTTTTGTTCAGTTTATTTTCACCCTGGGGTATATAAAAGTTCCATAATTCATTCAGATTTCAAAATATGGGCATGCAGTTGGTGTGTACAGATGCAGTAAAGGTGTTTAAAGTTTAAACAAGATGAAATAAGTATTCTTTTACAGACAATTATTTTTTACAATTTTTAGCTCATCTATTTTTTGAAAAAAAATTATGAGCTATTGTCATCACCTTGGCGTCGGCGTCGGCGTCTGCGTCGGCGTCGGCGTCCGGTTAAGTTTTGCGTTTAGGTCCACTTTTCTCAGAAAGTATCAATGCTATTGCATTCAAACTTGGTACACTTACTTACTATCATGAGGGGACTGGGCAGGCAAAGTTAGATAACTCTGGCGTGCATTTTGACTGAATTATGTGCCCTTTTTATACTTAGAAAATTGAAAATTTTGGTTAAGTTTTGCGTTTAGGTCCACTTTTTTCAGAAAGTATCAATGCTATTGCATTCAAACTTGGTACACTTACTTACTATCATGAGGGGACTGGGCAGGCAAAGTTAGATAACTCTGGCGTGCATTTTGACAGAATTATGTGCCCTTTTTATACTTAGAAAATTGAAAATTTTGGTTAAGTTTTGTGTTAAGGTCCATTTTATTCCTTAAGTATCAAAGCTATTGCTTTCATACTTGCAACACTTACTAACTACCGTAAGGGGACTGTGCAGGCAAAGTTATGTAACTCTGACTGGCATTTGGACGGAATTATGGGCCCTTTATACTTAGAAAATTGAAAGTTTGGTTAAGTTTTGTGTTTTGGTCCACTTTACCCCTAAAGTATCATAGATATTGCTTTCATACTTGGAACACTCGCAAACTATCATAAGGGTACAGTAAAAGGACAAGTTGCATAACTCTGGATGTCATTTTTACGGAATTATGGCCCTTTTTTGACTTAGTAACTTTGAATATATGGTTAAATTTTGTGTTTCGATCCACTTTACTTCTTAAGTATCAAGGCTATTGCTTTCAAACTTCAAATACTTTCATGCTATCATGAGGTTACTGTACCTGGCAAGTTGAATTTTACCTTGACCTTTGAATGACCTTGACTCTCAAGGTCAAATTATTAAATTTCTCTAAAATTGCCATAACTTCTTTATTTATGATTAGATTTGATTGATACTTTGACAAAACTACACTTACCTGACATACCACAATAGACTCCACCCAAACCATCGCCCGTGCCCCCCCCCCCAACCCCCCCCCCCCCCCTATATTTTTTTTTTTTTTTTATTTTTTTTTTTTTTTTACGATCATCTCACAAATGACCACCACACCCTCACACTATACCCCCCCCCCCCCACCCCACCCCCTCCCCATTTTTTTTTTAAACGGTTAAAAAACAAAACTATTTATTTTGATTATTTTATGTTTGAAATACCGTCCAACCATCGCACCCAAGAATCCCCCCCACCCCCCCCTCCCCCCACCCGAATCCCCCCCCCCCTATTTTTTTTTTTTTTTTTTAAGATCATCTCACAAATTACCACCACACCCTCACACTATACCCCCCACCTCACCCCCCCCCCCCAATTTTTTTTCTATGAAACGGTAAAAAAACACAAATATTTATTTTTATTATTTTATGTTTGAAATACCGTCCAACCATCGCACCCAAGAATCCCCCCCCCCCCCCCCCCACTCCCCCCCACCCCCCCCATCCCCCGATTTTTTTCCCCTTTTTTTCGCATTTTTAGAAGAAAATGTAATAAATGTCCACACCCCCACACAATGCACCGCTCTTCACTCCACCCCTCCCTCCTTTGTGATTGAAAATGAGAGTCCCTTCACCTTTAAAAAGAAAATAGATGAGCGGTCTGCACCCGCAAGGCGGTGCTCTTGTTTATCTATGGAATAGCGCCATGGAATGTAAGTGATTTCAGCCAAGTAAAAATTGGGTCCGTTAAAAACAAAGTGTCGTAAAATTCAAAATAGTATCATTTAAGTTATATTTTAAACTTATTTAAACACAATATACAGCAAAAATACCAAGAAATAGACAGATTTACCGTTTACTTTTTGAAATAAAAATAAAAATGCAACATGCATCATTCGTATTTTCAGCAGTAATTTACCCAATTTAGCCATAACGTTGTTTTAATTTAAAAATTGAAGGATGTTCTTACAATTTTCAACATATTTAACAATAAACATAGCTTATATGCTATATTAAATCAAATTACGTTAGAAAAGAAATAAAACGCGTCGCAAAAAGTATGCGATATCGGCAGCATTCGAACCTGCGCTGGAAGATCCCAAAATATTTCTAGTCCATTGCCTTAACCACTCGGCCACGACAACTTCACATCAGTGCAACCTTAAATTATGATATGGATAAGTAAACAGGTAAAAAGGCTCATCAATCTTTGAAGAAATCGCCAAATCGTATTTTTCAGATGATAATTGGATCAAAGTCAATATTTATATTGAAAATAATTTATTCTAAATAAATTAGGTAAACACATATCAAATTTCGAAGTTTGAAAAAAAAAATGCATCTCTCGGAAATAACCGATCATTTAAGATCAGCAATGATCGTAAAATAAATCGCGGGAAATCATTAGAGGTGCGCTACCTTAAAATTAGCTTTTCATTAACTTAGTACTAGGGGGGGGGCCAAGTTATGTAAGTTTAAATATCATAAGTTAAGAGACACTCACTGGAGGCATTTATTTAAACAATGTAAGTTGTTGTTCAAGTTTTTAAAATTTAGTGGCTTTGATTTTAGCTCACCTAAGCTCACAGTGCTCATGGGGGCTTTTAGGATCCCACGTTATCTGTCGTCCATCAGTCCGTAGGTCAGTGCGTCCATTAATGTTTTCTTCTTACGTCTCTTCCTTCTTAAGCGCTTAGCAGATTTTAATGCAACTTCACGGGAATGATCCTTGGATGACCATTTTTCACAGTTTTTCAAATCAGTTCGGTTAATTGCATATGTCGGTCACCATAGCTGAATTAGATATTAAAAATAAAAACCTCAAAATTCTTCTCTTGAACCACAATGGTGAGGGCTTTAATATTTGGTGTGTAAAATGCCCCAACTGGTCCTCTTATAAGTTTGTTCAAGTCATGCCCCTGGGGTCAAAAATGACCATTCACCCCGGGGACATGTGATTTATGTACTAGCTTTATGAATTAAAAATCTTCTCTGACACAACAAGGCCCAAAAGTGTAATATTTAGCATGTAACATCATAGTGTGGTTCTTTACCAAGTTTGTTCGAAGACTACCCCTGAGGTTTAAATTCGCCCTGTCCTGGGGCTATCTGATTTCCATTCTATGTATATAGTTAAAACTTTATAAATCTCTAAAAGGACAATGGCCAGACTTGGTTAATTTCCATGTAACATCGTACAGTGGTCTTCTACCAAGTTTGTTCAAAACATACCCCTTGGGTTAAAATTGGCCCACCCTGAAGCTATCTTAATTCCCTTATATGTGTGTAGTGAAAATTTCAAAAATCTCTGACATGGTAAGGCCCAGAGGTTTGGTATTTGGCATTTAATATCATATTGTGGTTCTCTATTAAGTTTGTTTAAATTATGCAACTGTCAAAACTGGCCCGCCCTGGGGGTTACTTGTTTTCCTGATATTTATGTACTGAAAACTTATTTGAAAAATCTCTGAAACTGCAAGGCACAGAGGTTGGGTATTCGGCATCTAACATCAAATGGTTGCCCTATACAATGTTTGTTCAAATCACGCCCCAGGGGTCAAGATTGGTTCCACCTTGTGGATTACTTGTTTTAATAATATCTCTTCCGAGTTTGAAAAAGGTTGCGGTCAGTTGAAAAACATGGCCATCAGGGGGTGCAAGTTTCCCTATACGGCCATAGCGAAACATTGAGAAAACTCTAGAAGTCACATTTTTTGTCCAATTTTCATGAAACTTGCTCAGTACATTTGTTCTAATGATATCCCGGCAATGTTCGAAAATGGTTTCGGAAACATCACAAAAGATGCTCAGAACCGTTCAGTTCCCCAAAGTCTCAGGTGAGCAGCCTACGGCCCTCTTGTTGTAATACTATGTCATCAGTGATTTCGTTTTACAATGTCATATGACATAAGATATGTCCGTAGAATAACCTTTTTTATGTTGTTATCTCTAAATTAAAGAACATGTCGAAAGCTCTTGTAAATTTTTCCATATTAATATGCATAAACAATACTACATTTTTGATTATATGAGCCTTGTTCTGGGAAAACTGGGCTTAATGCATAAGCGTAAAGTGTCATCCCAGATTAGCCAGTGCAGTCCGCACAGGCTTATCAGAGACAACACTTTCCGCCAAAACTTGATTTTCAGCAAGGAGGGACTTCCTTGAAACTAAACATACCAAAAAAAGCCGAAAGTGTTGCCTCTGATTAGCCTGTGCAGACTGCACAGGCTAATCTGGGATGACACTTTGCACACATGCATTAAGCCCAGTTTTCTCAGAACAAGGCCCATATTATTGTTTTTGAAGCATACAGTAGAAAACGTTAGTTCCTGTGAAACGTTGTCAATCATACATAAATAAATGACAGTTCGTAGTTTTTGTAATTTGCTTTTGCTGCTGTGAAAAAAAATGCCATGGAGTTATTAATAAACTAACCACCGTACATTTTCTTATTTACTTTTGTACTGATTGACTTTTGATACTCAGTCTCATGTACAAACTATCATATCGTCGCTGTCGTTCTCAAACCTCGTAGCTACAAAATGCCAACTTTTCAGGAGAGAGAAAAAACCGTCTCATTTTTTTATAACGATGTTTTAGAAATTGAAATTCTGTAAAAATACCAAACAAATGAAGCTGCAAAATACGGTATAAGCCGTAGACGCGTAAGTCATACTGATAAGTCATACTGACAGTCAGACATGGTAGCTACGATATTTTGTCACCACAGTTTTGTCATTTTTATGAGGTACGACAATTCGTCCTTATAGGAAACCTCGTAGTTGCAAATAAAAAAAATATAAAAACGTTTTTGTCAAATTTGTCCAAACGAAACGACGTACCTTTACTGTCCTACTCGGTTACTCCTTTCTCCATAGATCCCACAAGATCAGGTCTTATCTATTTAACTGTTCAGAGGTCATTATCAAGGTGGTGTGAAACGCTGGTCACTGTTAGAAGTCATAACATTAGGGTATTTATTGGCCATATCTAATTCCAAGGTATTGCTGTAGGATGCTGATAATTCAGAGGGTTAAACATCGCTCACACACTAAATGAATAATTTGATTGTAGAAAAATACAGGGGAATGCATTTTAAAAGGTATCAACGAGATAATATTAATTAACTAAAGCACATTTTAATAAAGAGTATCGTGCTTGTATTTGAATGATGGATAAAAATAAAATGAACAGAACAGAACATGTACATAGTTTATTATTAAATTGAACAACATATTAATTAATGTAAATCAAACTATGTAATGGAAAGTATATAAATGCGAAGAGTATGTACTAATCTCAGAGCATAATTATAATTATGTTATATAAAATTATAATGAAGATATTTTCCATTACACATATCACATTATTCAGAAGTAAACAATTGAATATTCCTTACTTTTTCAATGTACATCTATTAATGTCCATATAAACAAGTTGAGATGGCATAAATAGTATGCCACATAAACTTTATAGAATTCTTGTCAATTAATAATGATAGAATGATAAGCTTCTATATACATGTATATTAAGTACTGTCATGATTGTAACCCAAACTTTTCTAGCAAGGAAATTTCATGGAAAAAACATTAATGTTAACACCAAATAGCGCCGTCTGCACATGTGGATTGGGACATAAGCGACGGTGTTCGCTATTCAAGTTAAGACTTTTTTAAGAACATCGTCGATTAGGAAAATGTGCTATATTTGGAGGAAATACCGGTTTCAGAGACGTTCAATAAATTAGCCGCGCTCTGTGAAACGGGGCTTAACGCCTGTGCGTAAAGTGTCGTCCCAAATTAGCCTGTGCAGTGCGCACAGTCTATTCAGGGACGGCACTTTTCGCTTTTATTGTATTTTTCGTTTTAATGAAGTCTTTACGTAGCGAAAAACCAGTTTATGCGGACTGCACAGTCTAATCTTGGACGACACTTTACGCACATGCATGAATACCCGTTTTCACAAAGAGTGGCTCAAATACTGATCGTGTCCGTTATTTTTAATTTTGGCAACGATAATATAGCTTTATGACGGGCTTTTGGCTGTTTGAGTCGCGTTGCTTTTGTTGCAAATTATATTATTTTGTTTCTGCTTTTGGAGGCATTTTTTTAGTCTTTGGATCATGTTTTGCGAAAAACACTGTAAATGAGAAGTTTTAAAGGGGAAGGTTGGGGAGTTGTACTTTCACTTGTTATTAGATTGTTATCGTAGCTATGCACGGGTTGGTTTAAAACGGCGAACGGCCATATGGTCGCAATGATTTAAATGAATAATTCTGGATACGATACATCAAACTTAATGTATAACCGCGAGATCGTCGCTGTATCATATGACCAGGTGCAGTATATATAATTGGTCTACAACCAGGCACTCGGTCAATCATCAGGGGTCAGCCAGTCACATATTGGAGTGTATTAAAAAAAACTGCATCACTCAGAGAAATTCACGATTCGCAATTTCGACATTCGGATCGATATTTGAAAAAAAAGATAACACGTTTGTTGAATACGTTTCTAAACGTCCATATAACTTATAAGTGTTTGAAATTTGTCCGTATATAAAATAGCAGGTTAATTTGTAAGAAAATGCAATTTAAAATCATTTCCCGGCAGTATTAACCATGTGGAGATGGTGTGCTATACATTTTTCAATTTGAAGTCCGCACGGGCTAATCAGGGACGACACTTTCCGCTTTTATGACATTTTTCGTATAAATGAAGTCTCTTCTTAGCAAAACTCCAATTTAGGCGGAAAGTGTCGTCCATGATTAGCATGTGCAGACTGCACAGGTTAATCTGGGACGACACTTTACGCACATGCATTTTGTCCAGTTTTCTCAGAACGCGACTCAAATTATTAGAGGTAGTATTGACAATGGGCTCGACATGTTGCCTAGGTTTCGAAAATGCCTCGGTGAAAGTGTGTGCATGCACGTTTAAGTATTTCGTATGTCCTTTTTGGATAGGTGTTCAATAAATTTACTTTTCATAATCATGCCTTAATAGACCGTCAATGGAGCATTTGAATCAGCAGACAAGTTTCAAGTGATATTTACAGATATCTTCATGTCTTTTAAATTTCCGCCAAGTTATTTCATCCCTTCATTCTTTTGAAATGGCAGGACAACAATATACCTATGTACAGGAATATGACATAGGAAGTACGGACTTGGCGCGTCGCATTGTCTCATAATTATGAATATTCCTTTCTTCAAATTAATCTCGAACCTTTTCCTATAATGAGTTCCGTTCTGAGAAAACTGGTCATAATGCATATGTGTAAAAAGTGTAATCCCAGATAAGCTTATGATATCCGCACAGGCTAATCCGGGACGACACTTTCCGCCTAAACTGGATTTTCGCCAAGAAGAGACACTATGTAAACGAAAAATTCCATAAAAGCGGAAATTGTCGTCCCTGATTAGCCTGTGCGGTAGCCTGTGCGGACTGCACAGGCTAATCTGGGATGACAATTTACGCACAAGCATTATGCCCAGTTTTCTCAGAACGCGACTCTAATGACACGGCCATTGAGCAATCATAAGCAAGAGATTACAAATTCGATCTTTTCCCTCTAAGTGTGACCTTGACCTTAGAGTGTGAATGACACATCCGCTTATGATGCTGAATAATTCCGCTAAGTAATTTACAAAATCTGAATTGAATTTTTTTCACAGTGATTACGAAATGGGATGGACGAATGGAAGAAAATGCGCACCCCCAGAGTTTCCAACTGGTTTCATCTTCAACCGACCATAATGTAAAAGCTAAATATCGACAAACTCGAACAACGTTTTTATTGTTACTTATGCAAATTCCAAACCGCAAGCTAAGTATACACTCCTTTGGACTGAAAACACACGTCCTTGTCTGAATGTATACGTCTTGCTTCGTCAATCTTTGGTAATCAAAACGCGAACATGAATTCATTAATATTTTAAACACTTACGGTTTATTTAATTCGCAGCGGGACCTGAACATCAGTTCTGATTGCCATAGATCAATTCAGATTCTCTTTTTCGGTTTATTCATTTCATTTCAACTCGTTTTTGTCTACCCTAAAGCTCCGCGTGAATTTGCTTTTTATCTCGGATTTTTATTTATTCGGAGTTTAAGCCATGCATGAAAGTTATTAAATGAAATATTAACAAGTATTTATGAATGTTTAATAATCCCAACGTTTTTGAACGCGTGGGGAAATTGTATTGATCTCCGCTTTATTTTTGATAGGACCATATTTTATCCTACACTAGAACCTTGAAACTTGATAATTATGAGCATATGTGCGACGGTGACGGTGACGAAATTTTGATCTGACCCCTGGGTCAAAAGTTATGGGTAAATAAATGGGTAAAATGGGTAAAAATACTTACAACATGCGACGCACATGATAACAACTTTTGACCCAGGGGTCAGATCAAAATTCCAAATAGTGCACCGTCGCACATTTGCTCATAGCTACCATGTGTGTAAGTTTCAAGGTTCTAGTGCTAATAGTGTAGGAAGAGATGGAGGAGAATGGGGGTTGGGGTGGGGCCCAAAATTTTGTTTTAACATAACTTCTTCATTTATTCACCAATTGGCGTGACGTCACTTTTATACTGAACATCTCTTCTTTCAACACGGGCGGTGTGGGGATACGCGTCGGCATCTGCCGCGCCATTTCTAGTTAATATTAAGTTGATTTCAAAGCTTCAGTGTATTCCTATCCTCGACCCAAGAGAATGTGGTTAAATATCAAAAAGCTCTTTAATTTCATCTGAGCCGCGCTCTGGGAAAACGGGGTTTAATGCATTTGGTTAAAGTGTCGTCCCAGATTAGCCTTGCACTCCGCATAGGCTAATCAGGGACGACACTTTCCGTTGCTATAGTATGTTCCGTTCAAAGGAGGTCCCTTCTCAGCAAAAAAGATTCTGAAAGAGTGAAGAAAACTATCTTTTAAAATCATATAAGTTCTATTAGTTTAAATTTCAATCATTTCATAATACATGTTCGACGCTTGTTACATGTTAAATTTAAAATCTAACAAAGGTGAACATAAAATTATTTTACTAACAAATTTCAAGCTTACCCGTTTTATACATATCCATTGAGGTCTTGCACGCACCTGTTATTTCCCATGCGTAAACCGGAAGTCGGCCATTTTGAAGGTATTCCGAAATAAACAAAAAACTGTCTTACAGCATATAAACAAATTGATGATTAATTATAGATTACCGGTGCTTTTTACGCATTAAATATGTCCAAGCGAAAGATTAACGACGCTGAGAGTGATTCCACTAAGTTATTGTATAGAGATGGACTCAGTAATGAGGAGAAAGTGCGGTACGATGAGAAACTGAAAATTCTCGGCGGGTGTGATCCATATGAAATCGTGTCGTGGTCTACTGAAGTATCATTGTTGCCACCTGTCACGTACATTGACATTGTAAATTACTTGCTTTGGTCTCCAAGTGTGTACACAAAGGATGAACTGAAGAGTTATAAGGGGTTAGATGCGTACAACCAGTTTGTAAATGGATGGGTCAGGGACAGAGCATCTGTTGTGTGCAACGATTACACAGTGGTCACTGCAAAGGTAAATATGTTGAAATTTTGCACCATAAACTTCACATACCCAATATTTTTTTATTAAATATTCAACATTGGACTATAGCCTTGTTGCTAATGTTGTGTTTGAGTGTTTGAGTCTGGCTGCATGAAATATTTTTTTTAATGAACTTAATGATTTTTTTAAATAAATTAATTTTCTTATGCAGCTCTATGGCTAGAACCTAAGTGAATATAATATTAACAATTTGACATCAGTTATTCTCAATTTTAAGGTATTTAGCAAAAAATCAAATACACTAATTTCCCAATTAAATTTGAAAATTTCACTACGCTTTTATCCCAAAGTCAATGTTTTCACGACTCAATTTTTCCTAATTTTGATGTTTTCACGACTCAATTTTTCCCAATTGGACCGGTACGGGTACTTTTCCCAATAGGACAAAAAATCGCTGATAATGTAAGAGAACATGAAAAGTGTAACGTCTCGTGTCTTTCCTTTTTGAGTAAGGATGTATAAATTGTACGACTAATTATATCAATAAATCATTATTTAATCTTTTTTTAGGTCCTCCATTCTCAGCGACTGAGGGAGAAACCCCTAAGACCCTGGGTCATATGCGACAAGACCGGACAGGTGATGGGTGCCCACTGCACGTGTATGGCTGGGTTAGGCGAGGCCTGTACACACATCGCTGCTCTCCTTTTTGCCGTTGACGCAACAGTACGGATTAGGGACTCGAAGACTGTGACTGATGAAAAAGCCTATTGGTTGTTGCCGTCTGCCATGAAAACTGTGGAGTATAAAAAGGTACAGGAAATAGACTTTACGTCAGCGGAAACCTTAAAAAGAAACTTCACCGCCACTCTGGATGCTGTTACATCACCATGTGTAGGCGCAACTTCTGGACCCTCTGTACCGCCATCAACACCTGTAACGCGTACTCCGAAGACACCAGGATTAAAACCGAGGGAAGATAAAGTGCCAGAAGCGTCAGATGATGAAATGAACATTCTTTACCAGAAACTGTTTGAATCAGGTGCGTGCTAAGTCTGCCATTCTTGCAATTGTTGAACCTTATTGTGACAATTTCATACCTACAGCAGTAAACACTGATTTCCCTCAAATCTTCTCAGAGTTAAGGGATGACAAGTGCTACGACATGAACTACAAGGAACTTGTAGATCACTGTGAAAAAATAAGAGTAACTTGTACCAAGGAACAGAGTGCAGCTGTTGAGTTCAACACAAGAGAACAAAGCAAGAGTAAGCTTTGGAACTCTTTCCGTGCCGGCCGGATTACCGCTTCCAGAACGAAGTCCGTCTGTCACACAGACTTAGCAAATCCTGCCCAGACTTTAATTAAAGGTATCTGTTACCCGGACTCTGTGAAATTAAGTAATGCAGCAACGAAATGGGGATGTGAACATGAAAAAATCGCTCGTGACCAGTTTCTTCAGGCTATGTCTACTGTACATGAGAACAGTCGAATTGAAGATGTTGGGTTCATGATTTCGACTGAGAACCCTTTCATTGGAGCCTCCCCAGATGGACTTTTCACATGTGATTGTTGCGGCACAGTGCCAGTGGAAATAAAGTGCCCATTTTGTGTAAGGGGGGACACTGTGGACAATTGCAAGTACTTGGAGAATGTAAACGGTGTACTTAGATTGAATCATAAACATGATTACTATTACCAGGTTCAAACACAAATGGGTTGTTGCCAAGCGGAAAGGGGATACTTTGTAGTTTGGACAGAGAAGGAATTGCACATAGAGGAAATAGTGTTTGACAGTGAACTCTGGAGTGAAATGTGCGCCAGCTCTAAACAACTCTTTGTTTCTGCTGTCCTGCCTGAACTAGTTGGAAAGTTGTTTTCCAAAGTCCCAACGAAATACAACAGACCACCACTTTCACCTGTGGACAGTAATATCAAAGCAGATAGTGAAAATAAGCCTGTCAATAAGAAACTAACAGTAAATGAGTTTGGGGACGAAGTGTTTTGTTACTGTGAGCAGGGGGAACATGGAAAAATGATCGCGTGTGACAACTCAGACTGTGAAATAGAGTGGTTCCACTATGCTTGTGTAAAAATTGACAAATCTCCTCGCGGAAAGTGGTACTGTCCCGACTGCAGGAAACTACCAAAGTGCAAAAAACAAAGACTAGGAAAGAAATAAAGTCATGTACAAAACCAAAGCTATATTTTAATAAGTGCCCAATAATACATGTAAATAAATGACATACTCATGATACTGTGTTAATACAATAGTAGGTCATATATCTGTTGTCTAGATATTCCACTAATCTAAGTAACAATTTTCAAGTATAACAGCTGAAAGAGCATTTTAATTGGTGCTTATTTGACTGGAAATGGTAAATGTATAGCATTTTCAACGACTGCTGGTAAAATAGATGTAAATAGTTTTCTAAGTATGAATATCTTGTTTTATACATAAAAATAAATGTTTTCTTTATTATTTATATACATCAGTCTCACTTATTTACCGATTAAATTCATATATTCATACATATGTGTTTTTGATGTTCATACTAATCATAGATGTTCTACCAATAGCATATAATGGTTTCTCTACAAGTAAGCAACAACTTCCCCATATAAACATGAAATGTTGTTTACTGAATACACTAACAGTGATTTTACAAAAACCATTACAATAACCTTTATACAGTTACTGTTCACTGTTCAATTAAAGTCAATAACAGAATCGCATAGATTCACAAGCCCACAACACACTGTGACCAGTTTATCAGTGACTGTTTTCCCGTTTGAGTCTTTGTTCATCAAGAAATTAATTGGCAAAGAGCCATTCAGTATTGTATACTTTTGTCGTACTGATCCGATGACACGTTCCACATGAATTCTTGAATGTGCCAGTTTTCGAGTGGCCTCTACATCAAGTGGTGACAACTGGTCTCGCCCTTTCGTAAATGCTGGAATTTTAACTTGCGCGCAAACAGATCCAACACTGTCGCTGACATCGAACCCTCGGTCAGCTAAAACAAGATCTCCTGGTAGCAATTTATCTAAAAATCCACTATGTTCTGTAATGTACTTGTCACTTACGCGCCCACCCCAGGCATCTGATATGTACGAAACAGTTCCCTGTGGTGTTATACCGATCAGAAATTTAATCGTATGATGGTGCTTGTAAGAAGACCACGTTTCGGCTCTAGCTCTCAGTCCAGTTGGTTTCTCGACATTTACTTCAAAACAGTCTATAATCACAGCACATTTCTTTCCAAAGTTCTTGCGAAATTCCATTGGCATCGTTTTCTGTAAAGTTTCACGTTCAGGCCATTTAATAAGTTTTTTCATACGTTTGTACATAACGGAAATAGTTGATGTCAGTAACCGCGAAATGGTTGACTGATTGGTCTCAAACTCGTAGGCAAGGAACATGTTTGATATGTTTAAGCGCAATTTCACTAGGGTAAGGGTCATCACCTTGAACTTGTTCATAATCAAACTTGTCGGGAAAAATGGTTCAAGAAATTGGTAGAGAATCACTAGGGTTGTATAAGTCTGTAGTCCTGTGAGGTGCTTGACCTTCTCATCATTGTCCCTAAAGTAGTCCATGGAAAACTTTGTTTCCAACGACATGACCCTTTCTTTCAAATCAGTGTTCTCTGTGCGTAACTGCTGCAACTCTGACTGCATAGCGTCCATAAGGTCTTTGTCGATGTCGGTTTGGAAATACATTCCAGTCTCCTCAGGTGACCCGTCATTCGCTATTTCTTCTTCGACCGCAACAGCAACCGATTCATCTATTTCAGACTTTCGCCTCTTTCGGTCTAACATTCTGTCATACCTATCTGAACCAGTTTCTGACGCATGCCGTTTCTTACCAAGTTTCAGCGTGGGGGCCCAGTCGGGTGACAGACTGTCATAGAGATACGACTTCTTTCCTGAAATATAAAAATACAAATTTAATAAATCATTTTCATATTAACAAAAACTCATTTTAATAATACGTTAGAAAATATATCTTACAGTAATGAAGTGTGTCTTAAAAAAAACAACAGGAAAACATCCCATGGACATGTTTCCTGCAGCCTTTGTGATGTTTTAATGACGTTTGAAGTCATAGGGCAAAATAAGTGGGTGGGGTAATCGAGCATTAAATGGTGGTAAATTCAGGCAAATTGCCGAGTTTTTGTGTATATATATGACAGATTTTATAGCAGCAAATGCAAAATAACGAAGCTTACCATTTACAAAGTGCGCAGAACAGACTCTGACATTCTGTAGATTCTTATTTTCGAAGTCCTGGCCGATATTTGCCAGCCATACTCGGCGCCGTTCATTGCTCAGTTTTTCACAGCCTTCACCCTGATTTGTGATTACTGCAGGCAAGCGGTAAAACTCTAGCTCTTTCTCACGATCTTTTCGATTTGTACAACCCAAAATAGAACATTTAACGACCATATTTGCTATTTTAAGATTCAAATTTGCTCAAGTGTATCGATGTCAATTTTTAGAACAGGGAAGCCCTTCAAAATGGCGGCGGTTCCGGTTGTGACGTCACATGCAATACCTCAATTTATTTTTTATTTTTTTATTTTTTTGGCAATTAATATTTGGCACAACTGCTAATTACACTGGTCGATAACCCTCCGAAACATGTGCAGCAGAATTAGATCTGGCCAGAGATAACACCTGGGTTTATTTATTTTCGCCAAGCAGGCTGTGGTCAGCCTGACAGGGGAGTATGCTTTATGACCACAGAACAGTTAACACTGATTAGTTCTGCTGATAAGCGATGGCAAAAATCTAGCCGTTCTGGGAGTAACTTCGTAGGACTGTATAGGTGAAATGGCGTCGCTACGACTTTTCGCCGGGAAAAAAGCCAACAATCATTCTACAACATTTCGTCACGTGGTTTTTTTCAAGGGCTCTGATTGGCGTAGATCTACGAGATATAGCACAAAACACGCGCCAGACTTAATATATTTGGAAAAGACGAAAACAATATTTGGAAAATTTTGGAGCTACGAGGTTTGAGAACGACAGCGACGATATGCCAGAAATCACTGCTGCTTTTAAATTTATTTTGAGCTTAAAAACAAAGATATTGTTAAAATGAATTACTTTTACAAGATGTTTTGCGAAAAAATAGGTCGAGTCGCAACAAAGGGTACAACAGCACAATTTGCCAAATAGCGTTAGTCTTACAAATGACAAGCTCAGTTTTAGTGGTTACTCAATACGCAATACGGTTATGCAACAAGGATAAGCGCACCTGATTCTCTCTTGATGACGCGTGTCTTTAACATAAACCTAATTGTCAATCACACAGTTTTATGAAGGGATATGAAAACGCTTAAATTTTCAGCGTTGTGATGTTATTTTCTCATCTATTTAAAAACGTTAACATGGTCCAATTGAAAATACATATTTACAGACGTAGGTTCATACTGAGAAAGGTTCAAGGACAGACAAGACAAAGAAACATATTCTTTCACAAGCGGCCAATATTAGATGACTTCTGCCATTGGGCCTAGCACCATCACTGTTAAATCATGAGGCTGTAATGAAGCCTGATTCTCTCCACTAGCAAACTTTTGGCTCATAGCCCTATTGCGCAGCCGTAAAATAAGCCAAATACAATGCAAAAACCACCCACATCTGCAGCGTTCGGACAACACATCACGGTGCGGCTTCACAGCGCTCACGGACAGCGGGCCGCCTCGATTTCTTTGAATGTTTAAAATGATCACTCTAATGGACGTTAGAGGCGATAGCATGGCGCACCCACAGCGTTGCTGAGGACTGCACGGCGCGCACATCGGCGTTCTGCTTTTTTGGACGCCATGGAAGTGCCGGTTACGGTGTTTCTTGGGTTTAATAAGTCACTACTTATAAATTTGTGGCACTTGACTGAAGAAACAAATCTTATTGGTTATAAGTGTATGCAGGGATCATATTTTTTTTCGGTTTTGTCGGTCCTAGACCGATTTGGGTCATGAAAGACCGATTGAAAATCCCAAACAGTCAGTCTGATTCTGTATGCTAAAATTCCAATGTCATGATATGGATTACACAGTGCACATGCTAACACACCCTATTTACATTCTTATCTCGATTAGGTGTGATAAGGCGGACTATGACCCCAAGCAGCGAAGATTCGTGCGGTTTTGTATTAGTCATGCGTGTATAACCCCGTGTCAATATCAATCGATAATTTCAATGGCTTTTACCTAGCACAGTAATTAATCCGTCCGTAATGTGTACTTGTCCACGATAAAATTGTTGACAGTTACTTGTGAGATTAAAACCTCGATGTTATCCACGTGGACATTGTGCATTTCATGCATGAAACAGTAAACTTTCATAAAAACAAAGAAGAAAATCGGATATTCTGCAATAATGATATGCGGACCTGAAAGCACGCTCTGTAAATATAAACAAATCATGCCGATACATTTTCCACCAGCGTAATAATCAGGCAATAAATGAATGAAAGTCGCGGATTTGATCGACAGAACAGCCGAAAGTTATTTTTATGGGCGGACATTCATATAAAATAGTACACAAGAAAAATAATATACAGTGTATGAATCTTTAGTCAAAAACGTGATAGAATCAAAATAATTCTTGTGCTTTATTGTTTGTTGTTGAATAACCACGACTGGAAGTTTAGACGCGTGATTTCAAATCACACAGAATGACAGATTGATAATATTGACAGCGATGAAAAGTCAGATAAAACAGCACACGAAACAACAATGAAATAGCAAATGATAGAACCAAATGAGAAAACTCGTTTAAAAAAATGCCTAAGGGAATTAAATTTCAACATTTATTATACCACCTTAATGAATGGCAAAGTCAATGTTTTATATTTTAACGTAATTTGTCATGATTTCGAATATACATTTTCGGACACTTTTTCCCCATTTAAATCCAGACTGATTGATGTTTCGGGAAAATATGATCCCTGAGTATATGAACCAAGTGGATTCATTTCTAACATGGCTAACTGTAACTCCGTATTTTCAAGTAGCCACATCAACGAAACATTTCAACGCCTTTATGGAGGTACTGTCAGCGCATTTTGCAATCGTTGCTTTAGTATTTAACGCAATAGCAACAGTCGCATTTTTATATTACCGGTAAATTGCGATTTTACACATTAAGACATTCCTTATTTCGTGTTTGCAGTGATGTAGTCAAACTTAAATTTGACATATTTAATGGGGAACATAAACTATGACTGCTCACTGCAGTAATGTAAAAAAATACTACATAGCGCTAATTATGAAATAGTGGATTTGAACTGGGTGGATTCTACGAAGAGTTATATCGCTGAAAATAACCCTACATTACATTTTTTCTCAATTCGTTTTCAATTTTTCCTTTGCATTGAACGTGTAATCACAAAACTAGTATACGGTTCACACCTAGAGAACTCTATTTTAAGGATGTTCGATCTTAGCAACTACGTCTAGAAACGCACTTTCGAAATTACATGTTGCAAGTTACTATATATGTGTAAATTAATTTTAGTGCGTAAACTTATGCAGTGGACCAGAAACAGCTTCCTGGTGCAAATAGTGTGCTGCTTAGAAATTGATCAAGAGCTTAAAAATGAACAGTATATTGATGAAAGTAACTATTTTTAATTTGTATTGCCAAACACCGGAGTCATACAAAGGGTACCACAGCTAAGGGTACTACAGCTTGGTCTGCCAAAAGCGACTTGAGGGTAAGATGTGCGCTTTATACATGTATGATAGTTACACTTAAATTTTCAATTTTAAACGTTACTAAATATGGTACTGCTATAAGGATTCTTTATGTGTAGAGCTAGTATGAAAAAAAGAGTTCCTGAGGCAAACTCGTAGAAATAATTTACAAGGTAATACAATCGAAACAATTATAAAACTGACTATGTTCGACAATTATCAGATAAGAATGAAAAATGTTATATTGAAGACTGTCTGTTTGTGCTTTGTGGAAGATGTTACAGCTTTAAAAGTGACATTACCTGCTCCGTAATAAACATTATAATTGTCGGATGAGTAATCATCGTTGTTTGAACATGTAGTATTGCTTCGTTACTACTGCGTTATATCTATGAATCACTTTTTGCTTAAATGCGACTATTTTAGTAACTTATAAAATGTAAGATTCCTTACTTATTTTGTGGAAAAGTCATTTAAAGAAAATACAACGACATCATTTAGTGTCGACAAACGCGTCAATCGAAATAATATCATTTGGATACTGACTGGAGAATATTATTTTTTAATTTGCACGCGTTCGGCGTTTAATATTTGCGTGCCGAAAAACGTATGTTATTCGCTTAATGAAAACCCGGCGACTGAATTTTCAACCGCTTAAAATGTGTAGCTAGCTGATTTTATTTTCTTATGATAAGTTTCATTCAAATGCGTTAACATAGTCTAAGAAATAACTTGAATCTTGGAAAAAAAACAAATATGTACAGGCAAAGGTTTCTACTGTGATTCAAATAGAGGTCCTCAAAACGTCTTCAAAACGTGTTTTTATACTAGTGTGTAAAATATGCAAATGAAGGTCCTCAGTTTGACTGCTTGTAACGAAAGTCCTCATAACGTATGCATTGAAGAAATATGTGCATAATATGCAAATGTTGGTCCTCTTTGTGTAGTCCTCAGAAGTATAGTCAAACAAGATATTTCATCGCTTTAGTTTTCTCCCCATTAGAGGGGGTGTAACACAGTTCTTGATAGCGCAATCCATAAACGGCATAAATATGGAAATAACACATTTTTGGCGAAGCGCTCTGCCCATGGGAAAGGGACGTCCTCATATTGATGTTTAACTCGGTCCTCACATGAGTTGTTGAACAAGTGTGTGTGTGTTGTGTGCGTGTGTGTGTGTGTGTGTGTGTGCGTGTGTTTATGTGTGTGTGGGGGTGTGTGTGTGTGCGTGCGTGCGTGTGTGTGCAGAAATTTGCCCGGTGTATTTCTCAGCAACTAATGACCGGAATTCAATGAAACTTTATGGGAAGCTTCACTACCAAGAGGAGATGTCTATATTATCAGCGGTTTCTGGTCTGATGATTTTTCACAGAGAAATGGCCCTTTGAAATGTTCCATTGTACATATAGTGCAATTCTTGTCCGAGCTATTTCTCAGCAACTAATGGCTGGAATTCAATAAAACTTTATGGGAAGCTTCACTACCAAGAGAAGATGTGCATATTATCAGCCGGTTCTGGTTGGATGATTTTTCACAGAGTGATGGCCCTTTGAAATTTCCCATTGTACATATAGTGCAATTCTTGTTGCAGCTCTTTCTCAGCAACTAATGGCGGGTATTCAATGAAACTTTATAGGAAGCTTCACTACCAACAGTGGATGTGCATATTATCAGCCGGTTATGGTCGGATGATTTTTCACAGAGTTATGGCCTTTTGAAATTTCCCATTGTACATATAGTGCAATTCTTGTCCGAACTATTTCTCAGCAACTTATTACAGGAATACAATGAAACTTAATTGGAATCTTCACTACCAACAGGAGATGTGCATATTATCAGCCGGTTATGGTCGGATGATTTTTAGCTCAGCTGTTTTTGAAGAAAACCTTAGGTATTGTCATAGCCCTCTCGTACTTCCGCGGCGTCGTCCTTTTTTGGTTTTTCATGTGTATCTCATCGACCTGAACATTTGGAGTGGTGAAAAGGTCAAGGTCAATGATGACCTTCAAGGTCAAAGGTCAAGAAAACAAAATCCAAGCACATTGGCCATAACTTTTGCATTATTGAAGATAGCAACTTTATATTTGGCATGCATGTGTATCTCATGGAGCTGCACATTTTGAGTGGTGAAAGGTCAAGGTCAAGGGCAATGATTACCTTCAAGGTCAAAGGTAAACAATAAATAATCCAAGCACCCTCAGTCGAGCGTTGGCACTGGCTATGCGGTGCTCTTGTTCACAGAGTTATGGCCCTTTTAAATTTTCTATAAACTGTACATATAGTGCAATTCTTGTCCGGGCTATTTCCCCCAACTACTGACTGGAATTCAATGAAGCTTTATTGGAAGCTTAACTGCATTGAGGAGATTGGCATGTTAGTAGTGGGTTCTGGTTAGATGATTTATTTAGAGAGTTATGGCCCATTTGAAATTTTCAAGTTGCTAAACCATCAATCGTATTATTTTGTCCAAAGTTATGCCCCTCAAGACGTTTCCTTTTATCTGAATATATAGTGCACTATTGTAACAAAAAAATCTTTGGGGAGCATCAACCGTCTCTGATGGTTTCTTGTTGTATGAAGTAAAAATTATCGAAATTCAGTTCATTGAATATATTTAAAAAAATTGGCATGTATCATATAACTATGGCTGCACAAATATCGTAGTTTATTATGCAGGGTCTTGCTAAATGTCATTGCCTTTGCCCATGTTATTTTACCCATGAAATTGTTGAGTGTTTTACTTCTAAAGCAGTTATGCTTAATAAATATATGTTTAGTAAACCAAAACTTAATACTTCACTGTTAACACTTCATACTTTTGCAGCAGCCTGTCATCAACATTGGTCGGTTAATACCAATGGTTGATCAAACACCTGTTTTGTATGCGGTGGATCTGGTGGGGATTCAAATCTGATTTCTGCATTTCTGTTTTATTTTCTATTCCACGCCGTTGCTGTGCAATATATCAATAACTGTATATCCAATATAGAGTAAAACTGTGAAACTGTTTATTTTCGTCAGCACAAAATCTTGTCATTTTTATATTTTTATTATAATGACGTATTATTATGATGTTGACATGGGACAGGCAACGGTCATGTGGTTCCCCGCTTTCAATTAATGATCATCACAACGCTTGAAAACAGTAAAATACAATTCAACCACTCAATGATGTGTCGCCTACGTCACAAAACAAGGTGCAATATTTGACTGGTTCTAAAAATCACACTTGGAGTTTGTTACGTCACTATCAAATACAGCCAGTTCGTCGGTTGGTATAATTTATTTCAAAGTTAAAAGAACTATAGAAGAAAAAATAAACATAAATTAGTCCCTTTTTTACATATTTTAAGTTTCGTGTTCTTTTTTAAAATGATTTGCATGTTGTTGTTTTTTGTCGGACACAAGGTCTGACAATTTCGGAAATATTTTTGGACCTCGTCAAATTTTATCGGATTTGTCCGAGGTCCAATGTCTTTCGCATGGGTTGTGTATAACCATTTTATCAACACACTATTATGTGAAGTTGGAACAAGAAATTAATATTTGAATAAACTGTGTATTTTTAACAATTCATTATATGCAGTTTTACCTGCTGTATTAATTGATGTTGCAAATTAGCAGTAAAATAGACACTTGCATATATAAATGCGTTATATTAATTGATTTGACTTCAAAACTGGATGTGTAATTGTATTTTGTGTATACCCTTATACAAAATAAAATTGTGTCCATGTGTGCAACTGTACGTTCAAGTCAGAAGTTATCATGCATGTTGGAATTAAGTTGCGTCAAATAATAACTATTGTGTCATGTGCAACCCATGTGTCCTGAGATTTAATGTTAAAGCCAAACTAACAGCAGGTCATAGGTAAAATATGCATGATGCAGCTTGTTTTTGGCTTTTCAATAAGTTAACAATAAACAAAATATGCCTCTGTGTCTATGTCATATATTGTATTTTTAACTGGAGTGGAGTCATTTAATGGATTGATATTTAAAAAAAATTAGGGAATTGAACTTCACTAGTATTGTTTTAATATTGATTCATGAAATGAGTGCGCTAAATCTAATTTAAGAAAACACGTGCACTGATTTGTTTTTGAATAATGTTAATTTGAGTACCCCATGGTATGTTAAGCATTGCGCAAAATTTAAGTCATCACGCAAGAGAGCGTGTTGTACACAACTGCCATTTCAGGTGCTGGCGTCTTCAGTTCGTGTTTAAACCAATTGTTTTGGTATATCCTACTCAGATGACATGCTTCAAAGATTTATTTGCTGATATGTAATTGAATATAATATTAGCAACAAACCTGTTGTTTATTAAGCAGATTTGGTGACATACAATGCTACATGTGCAGTATTAAATTGCAATAATGCTATGCCAAACGCTGGTGAAAAAAGCTGATTTTTATTATCAAGGTTTATATTGTGAACATGTAAATATATATGATGACAGCAGTTTTCCTCACCACTTTGGGAATGTTACCGGTCCCGGTCAAATTGGGAAAATTAGCGGCGTTTTTATCCAAATTGGGAAATGTATAAATTGTGATGAAAAACTTTTTTAAAACATGTACAAAAAATAATTTGCATATGACATTAAATTTATGAGTGATTTCCTGCGAAATCATGTTTTTATAACCATTATACAATGAGTTTATTAAACTTAACACTCTTTTTAACTAAAACGGTGCTTGAGAGTATGAACTGTCTATTCAGGACTCTAAGCCTCAGGTTCCATAGCAGTGCTTTCCACAGGCCATTTAACGGTCCCGCACCGGGGCGCTTGATTTTTAAAATCAGAGTCCGCGGGGTGTCTGAAAGTTTCTTATCAGTGTATTTTGGCAGTAACAGCAGCTAGCTTTTCTTTAGATCAATGCGATATCGACTTCGCCGAAAATTTCGAAAGCCGATTTACAATCCTTTGTCCCTTTGCCCAACTAAAGTGGAGCGTCGTTGTATTGGAAAATCAATATTGGCCAATGAGATCGCACGCTTTGTATGAGCAACAGCAGTCGTAGGCTGGCAATACCTGCAATTAAATCATGCAGATATCTCGTGACATACGTGTTATAGCCCCGTCACACCAGACTGGCGTCCCTACGGCCACCTAAGACTGTGTTTCTGGAAATTTCTGATTGTCGTAGTAAGGATGCCAATGACTTTTTCGGTAAGAATGGTGTTTTTCGCTTTCCCGTCACACCAGCGTCCTGGTTTTAGGCGTTTTGCGCGTACTCACTTAAAACGTCCCTCGCGACCTTACTGCGTTCTTACCGCGACCAAAGCCAACCATACGGCGTCCTTGGCGTTCTTACTGTGTTCTTATTGCGACCATGGCGTTTAAATGCATAATTTATTAATTAGATAAACGTTATCTGAATGGTAAGCGGGTGGTATCCGTAAAACTTGTTTATTATATATGTGTATTTTGGCTGCCATTTAAGCAGGTTTTTCCATAGTGCCACACAAGAGATGAACTGATAGCAAAACTTATATGCTTGAAGTTGGGCGATTCGGTTTTTTTTTCGAATGTGATGTCAAATGTTTTCTCCATTAGCGTATATCGATTCTCAACAATGCAGCGGGGAGTCCGTTGTGTCAACGTTATCGTGGGCCAAAATGAAATGATACCGTTCTGACTGAGGAGTAAATTAGGTCGGGAACCACATTCTGTACATAGATGGTGATGTCACTACGTTTTTACTGGTGTGGACACAATGATGGGAACCAGTCATGATAACATGAACTTATAGTCATGTATAAACGGCTAATACGCATTGAAATTGCACACAATGCGTAATCCGCATTTAGCCAGCGTTTTTTTACTCAACAAAATTTTAAGCCATGCGTATTTTCTTTTTTTTTCATGCGTATTACGCAAATACGCATCTTATCTGGACCTCTGGTGGGAGGTATATGTTGATTGACCCATCCGCCCATCTGTATAAGAAAAAAAAAAAACAACAAACAATTGGGATTTGTATGCTCCTCCAAAATTTTTTGGGGGGAGCACATAGTTGCCGCTTCGTCTGTCGGTCCGTCTGTCTGTGCGTCAGTGTGTGCGTGTGTCCATCCGTGCACAATTTTTGTCCGGGCTATTTCTCAGCAATTAATGACCGGAATTCAATGAAACTTTATGGGAAGCTTCACTACCAAGAGGAGATCAGTATATTATCAGCCGGTTCTGGTCAGATGACTTTTCACAGAGTTATAGCCCTTTGAAATTTTCCAGTAACTGCACATATATAATGCAAATCTTGTCCGGGCTATTTCTCAGCAACTAATGAACGGAATTCAATGAAACTTAATTGGAAGCTTCACTACCAAGAGGAGATGTGCATATTTTCAGCGGGTTCAAGTTAGATGATTTTTCACAGAGTTATGACCCTTTGAAATTTTCCATTAACTGTACATATAGTGCAATTCTAGTCCGGGCTATTTCTCAGCAACTAATGACGGGAATTCAATGAAACTTTATGGGAAGCTTCACTTTCAAAAGGAGATGTGCATATTATCAGCCAGTTCTTGTTGGATGATTTGTCACAGAGTTATGGTCCTTTGAAATTTTCCTTTAACTATACATATAGTGCAATTCTATTCCGGGCTACATTGAAGAGATGTGCATGTTATTAGTGGGTTCTGGTTAGATGATTTATTTAGAGAGTTATGGCCCTTTGAAATTTTCCATTAACTGTACATATAGTGCAATTCTTGTCGGGCTATTCCTCAGCAACTTAATTATGACTGGAATTCAAGGTATAGTGATAAGTTGTTCATTGTATCATTATTGATTCAAGGTCTAGTGATAAATTGTTCATTGTATCATTATTGATTTAAGGTCTAGTGATAAGTTGTTCATTGTACCATTATTGATTCAAGGTCTAGTGATAAGTTGTTCATTGTATCATTATTGATTCAAGGTCTAGTGATAAGTTGTTCATTGTATCATTATGTATTCAAGGTCTAGTGATAAGCTGTTCATTGTATCATTATTGATTCATGGTCAAGTGAAAAGTTGTTCATTGTATCATTATTGATTCAAGGTCTAGTGATAAGGTGTTCATTGCATTATTATTGATTCAAAGTCTAGTGATAAGTTGTTCATTGCATCGTTATTGATTCAAGGTCTAGTGATAAGTTGTTCATTTTATCATTATTGATTCAAGGTCTAGAGATACGTTGATCATTGCATCATTATTGATTCAAGGTTTAGTGATAAGTTGTTCATTGTATCATTATTGATTCAAGGTCTAGTGATAAGTTGTTCATTGTATCATTATTGATTCAAGGTCTAGTGATAAGTTGTTCATTGTATCATTATCGATTCAAGGTCTAGTGATAAGTTGTTCATTGTATCATTATTAATTAATTAATTAAATTAATGATAAAAACAGTGGTCGGGATCATACATTTCTGGAACTTAATTTGGTTTGTAATCAGATTTTAACATTTTTTATTTGCAGATATATATATAATCTGAACATATAATAGTAAATCAATTTTATATCAATGTATTTCGCTGAAGATACTGTACTTAAAACACTGCAACACTGTTAATTACGCATAAGGTTACGCATGCGCAATTAATTTCCTTCTATATTACATATAAAATAGTTGAAGTTCGATATCAATTTTTACCATGATCAAGCGCATAACCACTATATCATCATACATCATTGGAAAGATAAATGCATAATCTTTTGAAAAAAATGCATGTCATTAAATTCTATGCGTGCTAACTCAAAATATTTACCTTAGAATAGGCAAACCGGTTCAACACTGTTAATTACGCATAACCATATTTATTTACAACGCAATACATGTACATCATCGATATAGGAGGTTTTTGTGTGACGTCACAAGAGGGGTTTTCCGTTACTAAAAATAGATTGGCCGTCAACTTCACAATACTTACAATTTCACAAAACAAAACTATCAATATCCGTATTCTTTTTTTAAGTAAGACTTTAATAAATGATATTTCAAAAATAATAAAACATATAATAATTTGAATATTACTATAAGTGGTGTGGATGCGATAGTGTTATTTTTCATCGGCGATTGAAATTTAGTGTAAGGGGTACATTGAATTAGTTATAAAACAAAGCCCTAAAATAGCTCAATACATTTCAATCTTGAAATGTAGTTTTAATTTTATTTTACATTGAATGAATTTTCGTTTGGTTTGCATTGAATGAAAATATTAATAAATTTAAGCATTCAAATTGAAAAAAACACCTGCATATTTTGCAAATTGAAATGTCTTTGCATGTATATGCAGGCCCGTACCCAGGCCATGGGCCCAGGGGCCCCCCAGCTGGCTGTCGAACTATGATTTTTTTTTAATAATCGGCCCACTGCAATTTTTTCTCTCGTGCAAGGGTCCACAGTACACTTTCCCTCAAAACAAAAGAGCTGCTATGTTTTATTGTCCCTGATAAACAAGGGGATTAACGCTCGCCAATCGAGATAAGCCTCTAGGCAATGTTTTCTTATCGCCTTGTACACACATCCCCGATCAGTCCCCCATTGTGATCATGAATGCTTCATCTATCGATAGTTGATATAACATGCATTTTGATACGTGCAGCGAATGGAAGCAACTGCTACAGGAGTTCGTAGACTATGGTCTGATAATTGCCGACGCAAGTTATTTTCCTTCTTTAAGAAGGCCCTAAACGTATTTTTCCCTTCTAAAATTTAAAAAAAATTAAACATATTATTGGGAGTATTTAGGTTCCAATATATACTTTTTGCATTGAGAATAGGGCCCTGAATTTGAACCGGAACAAAAACACTGACAAAGGTATTAAACTTAGTATTTATAATTTTTGAAAGGAAATCACTGAAAAAGACTACGATGAGATATTTAACATGTTTGTTTAAAAGAAAAACAGATTCATAAATTTGCCGAGCAACAGATAAGAATTTGGCAGAATAAAAAATTCAGTATTTAATATAATTGAGTACCGAGAATTGAGTAATATCAACCTATTAATGGCTCCTTGGTTAAAAAAAATGAAAATTGAAACAACAAATCGATCTCATTATATAAGTTAACCTGATCCAGTGTAGAAAAATATTGTATAATTAAATTATCTCTTTCCTTGAATTTGTTTGAAAACAGTAAAATATGTAAAATTGATTATTTAAGACTTTCATTATTTCCCCCAAAAATTAGGCGTTTCGCGCATTTTTTTTCCTCAAAAATGGCCAGGTCTAACCCAAAAAATCAGATTAAAAAACCCTGTGACGTTATTGATTTGTGAAAAAAAAATGGTGGAAGCAATACGAGAGTTGATGTGGATAATCGTCAGTTTAAACCTGTAAGTTTCGTAAATCTAAAGCTTTTAATATTGTTATGACTTCACACCAATGTTTAAAGCTTAATACTTCCGAACTGTGCTGATTTACTTGTTATATTCCATTAATTCATATCACAAAATATGTTTTTTATAAGCATTAAAATTCACCTTGCAAAGTGCCAAATTATAAAAGTATATATATAGGGAGGGGGGGACCCCTCCCAAACCTTCCCCGGTTGGGCCCCCCCCCCCCCCCCCCAGTAAAAAAATTCCTGATATGTATATTGAAAACTCTTCTGTAGTGATACTGAGCGATACAAATCTAACATTTTATGATACCATAAATCTACACATTTAATTTATTTTACGCAAGTATTGTATATCCCTATGATGACCATGCAAACGCGATTGCTTGTTTTCATGATGATGTTTCGAACACTGCAGTAACGCACGATCTTTACACATTATATCCGATTTTACATTTGCAGGTACCTGTTAAATACGTTAATTGTGTAGTAGTAAACTTGTACAATATTTTAAATGTATAGTTATTAAACACTTTATTGTTGTGTTTACACTGGTTAATTTATATATACTTAATAATTCCTAGCTGTTCATTCATTTCGTACAAATGTCTATTTTTTTAAATATGTTCAAATATTTTATTAAAGCAAGTTTAAGCAACTGTTAAGTTTTTGACTTAATATGCCAAGAGATGACATGGAGGTATCATAAATTGTGTTTAATGACCAGACACATGTTGCTTATGCAGAGACCCCATACAGAGTCATACAAGCATAGGTCCCTGGGTTTATGACACACTGTTTTCTTAGTAATTGTCTGGACAGTATCCGATCATATCGAGATAGTCGGTTTGTGATAAACAAAGGGGCAACAGGCCCGTACCCAGGGGGTGGGCCCAGGGGCCCGGGCCCTCCCAGCTGGCTGTTGAGTTATGTTTTTTTTTTTTTAAATAATGGGCCTACTGCAAATTTTTCTCTCCTGAAACACAGTTCACTTTCACTCAATACAAAAGAGCAGACGTAGGATTGGCGCTAATTTACTCGCCGGTGGAGATAAGCCCTTAGGCAATGTTTTCTTATCTCGATCATTGTACCCACATCCCCGATCAGTCAATTACCCCTTGGGATCTTGAATGCTTGATTAAACAGGTCTTTTGATTGACCAAGGAAAGAGAAGCAGCGAATGGAAACAACTGACACAGGAGTTCGTAGGTCTGGACATTGCTGACGTTAATAATTTGTGAAAAACAAATAATGTTGGAAGCAATAAGGCGGTGATGTTGATAATCGTCTTTGTCTAAGTCCAAGGCCCATAACTTCTCAAAAATAAATGAACCGGAACGAAACTGACACTTCATCTGTAAGTCATGTAGCTAGACTCACACACCAAATATTGGGTCAATATCTTAAAGCTATTTGAAAAAAAAGCCGGAAAATGAAATGCCGGACGGATGGACAGACGGACGGACGGACAGTCCGACAGCTATATGCCATCCTAACGGGAGCATAAACATCAGCTCTACATTTGAAAGAGTTGCGTAAAAAAACTCCTGAAAACGGTTGTTATAGTTCGATTGGCCATTGTCGGCTCGGGTACTATTAAATGTACTACAAAACTCTGACTCTAGGATAGGCGCCCCCCCCCCCCCCGGAGAGGTGCCACTTCAAAGATTTTTCACTGGGCGGATATATGACCCCTAAATGTTGTTTATTTGACGGAGAACATCCCTCCTGCTAAAAATTAGGGGGCGAAGTAATGTCCTCTTGTCAGAATTGATGACCCGGATAAGTGCCCCCTAAATATTGTCTTCTCCTTAAAGTACACCCTGAGCAGCTAGATCCTGCAGGATTTTTCTATTCAGGTGGTGCCTTATAAACGAGGAAAATTGTGTGTGTGTGTGTTGTTTTTTTCCCTACGAGTTTTCGTATACTAAATCACAGTGTGTGTAAGTGTGCTCGTGTGTGTGGAGTTGTATATCCGACCATTCGTTAATATCCTTTTAAATGATACACATGTATGTGCTGTTTATTCTAACTGATCCATCGAGAAACTTGACCGAACGTACAAGTCATGCAGAAACTGCGTAATTGTTTGGTTCAGATGGACGCCCTGCAGTAATGCTATTATTATAATAGCTTAAGCGTTTATTCCATTTTGAAATGCTGTTGTAAAACTAAGACATATTTTAACAAACCCTTTGGATAAATACAAGTTAAACCCAATCACAATCGATTTTGTTAACAATTAATCCACCGATACTTTAATACCTAGGTCAAACAAATTACATTTCATAAGATCGGACCACTCTATTGAAGTCATACCATTAATACCAGTGTTATGACAACTCAACTATGTTAAATAATAGGATAAATACTTTTATTATAAGAACGGCAAAATGTGAAGAGATTTCTCGACGTATTGAAAAAGTTTTGATTGAGAATCTAAACATTTGCCGTCTGCGGCGTCTATTAAAAAAAGTTTGTAATCGTTATGGTCATGATTTTAATTAAATGAAACTAATTGAACATTGGAATATAACATGTGAAAATGCTTATTCAGTCCCGGTAAACTATTACTATCAATTCCTAACTTTGGGCTCAACTGAAAACGCATATATTTGATGCTTTTCTGCTACAACAACGCGCGAAAATAGCGTGAACATGTGCAATGTCAAGTAATCGTGTCATGTCCATACACTATTTTTTTTTGCACAAAAATGGAATCAACAGTTCGCGAACGGTAACTTACTAATGACTCATAATTTTTTTGTATGTCACTTGTTATGTGATTAACCAATAAAGGTTTGTTTCTCAGAGCGCGATTCACATACCAGTATTACTTCATCCCTCATCTGAAGCAAAATACAAAATAACATAAGAAAAATACATAGATTAAGTATGATGAAAATAAGGTGATGACAAAAGTTAACAAAGAATATAATGATTAGTAGCATACTTCAATTGATAATGACATTGCTCATTCATCAAATATTGCGATAAGGATAGAAGTAAACACATGAAGTATCCATTTAACATTGATATTTATTACAATCCATCAAATCCTACGATAGAAATTATTGTACATAAATAGATTTATTTGTTTCTAAATTATTTCGTTAACAATTTGGACTGTTCATTCGTTCGTCCGTCGACTCGACTAGGACCACTCAAGTCATCTTTGGGTCTGGGACTGGCTTTGTCTGTGTTTGCGCAAATGGCTGCTGAGGCTGATCCTGGCACGGAATATTCTTGTACAAAGGGGAGGAGTGGGACGTCTCCAGTTGGGCTTGCAACACGGGCATTTCGGGCTTGCCTCTTCTCTGCCGCAGTTGTTCTGTTCGCCTCATACGTCTTGGCGCCATTGCACATGGAAGTGCACCAGGTGGTGCGATAAATTGCGAATTGTTCTTACGGTAAGTGTCTGGGTTGATTGCAAACTGGAACAGACGAAAGTCCCAATGGGGGCACTTATCCGCCATTTAAATTATTGTGAGGGGGCAGATATCCGCCTACTAAATTCTGACATGGGGCACTTATCCGCCCCTCCAGATTTGCTTGGAGGGCACCTCTCTGCCCTCTTAAATTTAGGGGGCACCTCTCCGGGGAGCACCTCTCCGAGAGGGCGCCTCTCCGGATACCAAAAATCTGCTCAATATCTGAAAGCGTTGCTTAAAGAACCTTCGGAAAACGGTTATTATAGAGAAAATTCCAAACAAATGTCGGAGTTGTAGACGATTGTGATGGTTAATCTGTGTTGATGAAGGTGAAAGTGAAAATGTGTAGTAGATGATAAACATTTTATTACGAATTTATTATGAAAGTTTAGAGGAAATTTGAATTCAAAGAGAAAATAATATTATGGTTATATGTCAGTCATACATTAATATACATTTCTTAATAAAGTTGTTTGATTTTTAAAGTTTGCTTTCCTTCTTCATCAAACATCACACATTTCTGAAATACAAAGCTTTAAACATCGGTGTGAATTTCACACCAATCTGTAAAGCTCTAGACTTCAAAAAGTTGATGATTTACATGTTATATTCCATAAACTTATATCACGAAATAAGTTTTTTAAAGCATAAACATTCACCTTAAAAAGTGCCAAATTAAGAAAAACTTGAAATTCGGAAGGGGAGGCCCTTCCCGCACCCTCACCGCTTGGGCCCCCCCAGTCAAAATATTCTGCCTACGGCCCTGGGGCAATTAAACACTGGGTTAAAAATGCTGAAACAAAGAGTGTCAAAATTGGTGAGAACAATTAAATCAATAAAAACATTTACATTTATCAAGAGGATTTAGTTAATCTGTAACAAGGTAAGTTTTTACAGACAAATAGGTTCAAATCAGTTTCTATATGTTGATAATATAAAATCAATCAATTTGTTGTTTGTTTTTGTCCTTATTTGTGTTCGTTCATTGGATTCAATTTAATCTGAAAGAGTTTCAATTTCTGAGTATTTTTTGTTCTTCAAAAGGGTCACGAATATGATTGTAACCGTATCACGATGCGGTTCATAAAATGCAAACAATAGCAGAATTGCCGCAGTTTTGACGGGCAAAATTTGAGCATGCGCAAACGTGACGTCATAATCGGAATCCCCAAAACCTCATATAGACCAGTTGACGAGTGACGTCACGCGCACCTGCAAATATTAGACTCCGCCCACTGGTTGGCAAAAAGAGGTGAAATTCATATAAGCGCATATAGAGAAGGTTGAAATAATAATCGTTTTTATTGATAATCATGCACTATATCAAATATAATTTTACTTACTATGTCTGAATAAAACATAAGCGTGCAAGGAAATGCATTTTTGGAACGATTATATCGTTGTTATTATTTGTTTTTATTATAAACGAACTCTGGAGTGGAACACAATATACGAGCGCGGTATGCGGTCACCATAAAAATCTCTACTTGGCACATCTTCGCGACCATTTTTTAGATAAAAAGTTCTATGATATTGAAATTCTTTCAGAATAAATCAAATTTAATGAACAAACAAAAATAAGGATGCAAACAAACGGCAAATAGATCGACTATATGTACGCAACATATAGTAACTGATTTGAACATTTATGCCTGTAAAAACTTGCCTTGTTACACATTAAATAAATTCTCTTGATAAATGTAATTGTTTTTATTTAATTATTCACACCAATTTTGACACTCTTTGTTTCAGCGTTTTTAACCTGGTGTTTTATTGCACCTTTGTTCATCATAAAGCGATTCTTTCTTTATGATCGGATACTGTCCAAACAATTACAAAGAACACATGGTGTGATAAATCCAGAGACCTATTCTTGGGCCAATGCATAAACCACATGTGGCATACAAGTGTCTGGTCATTAAACACAATTTATGATACCTCCATGTCATCTCTTGGCATATTGAGCGATCATCTAAGCAAAATTGTAAAGCCAAAATACGAAACAGTTGCTTTAATAAAATATTTTAACATATTAAAAAAAATGAAGATATTTGTCCGAAATGGATTAACAGAAATTAGTTTATGTATATATTAGACTGTTTATTCATAATAAAAGAGTGTTTTTAACTATAAATTAAAAATATTGTGCAATTTCATTGCTACACAATTAACGTATTTAACGAGTACCGGCAAATGTAAACTCGGCTATTACCTGTTAAGATTGTACGTTTCTGTAGTGTACGAAATGACATAATGAAAACAAGCAAACAACAAAAGGGTAAAAAATACTTGCGTAAAATAAATTAATATATAGATTTATTTATCATAAAATGCTAGGTTGTTATCACTCCTTATCACCAGTAAAGAGAGTGCACGCAAAAACAGTTTAATTTGCTTAATATGCAGTTCTTGTTTTTCATATATATGCTAAACTTTATGATATTGTCATTCGATGGAAACGTAACGGTAATTCATTCCAAGGAAAATAAAATTACTACAATTTTTATAAATTGTAATGTATTCCGCTTTTAGGGCTTCGTTTTATAATTGATAAATGCCCCTCTTGCACTTTCGCTCGCTTATGAACAATAACAATATCTACACCACTTATAATTATAATCAAATTAATGTATGTGTTATTATCTTTGAAATACAATTTACCAAAATCTTACAATCACAAAGAAAGGAAAGAATATTTATTGTTTTGTTTTGTTGGATTGCCAGTTTTTAGTCTTCCGACCACGTTTACTCTGATGTAATAATATTATTAATTCTTATTTTTATACAGAGGAAATCATATTTATGAAAATACATTTATTGGTACTAAATATTATACTTTTGCACTATTATTTAAGAGTTTTAATGTTTTTTACTCGGATTTTTGTATCGTTTTATTGACTAAACAAACGACATGTATACATGTTTTACGTTACTGTAACCAGTGTTTTTTGCAAACCAGTCAGTGCGCATGCGAGGAAAATCCCGAATGTAAACAATAACATTCAACTGGTCTATATTTGAACGTTTACGTTCAACGTCCGAAAAAAAGTCCGAAAATAACCGCAAATTGTAAAAACGCTATGTTCTTCGCATAATTAGGTTGAATTCAAAGAACCATACGTAAATTATTAGTTTTCATCGATCTGACGTTTTTCACGGCGACTGATCTGAACAATCTCACGAGGGTACTGTGAGAATCATCAGACATCCGGTTTATCTGACGATTTTCACGGTCTGACAAAACTCACGGTACACCGGTTTGTTTTGGTCACAATATACTAAATGTTTTTCACATATAATTCAATGTAACAGCGACAACTTTTAGCGAAAATAAATGCATCATTTTGCACATAGAGACCCCCATAACCATACCTTTGCCTAAAGGGCATTCTAAGCTGAATCGATTTAAGCAATAAAAAAGATATGTCATGTTGAAAACCAAAAAAGAGTTTGACCCAAATCAAAATCGACTGTTTTTGCACCTTCTTATTTTCGGCCGTTTTCTAGTGGATTGTAACCAGTTTCAGTGCCAGTTTTTTACTTAAATCTCTAACTTTATCATATTTCAGGGATTAAGTAGTGAACACCAATGCTTACCCCATCAATATCACCAAACGATTAAACCAAAACAACAGTCTTAAGAGTAAAACATGCTTTCGAGTAAAATATGTTTTTTTTTTATAGAGTATAGCCCTTCATGACTTTATTATTTAGTATATTGTAACCTATAAGACAACGTTTACTGTTGAAATCGCCAAAAATAGGCACGTGTTGATGATAATTAACCTATTTTCAATGTGCATGCCAAATTTTAGATCGATCCTTCACGTAGAAATGCTTATAAATGCATTTATAATAACGCATGATAAGCCATCTGGCTTTCGCTGTCAGTGCTTTGATTTATAAAGGGCGTTCAAGAGCAAAAACCTTAACCTAAATAATACAAATCAGTCAAAATATCGGAATTTTTCCACATGCTATGCCGAAGAAGACATAAACGTTAATAAAAACGTGTTTATAGCTTCATCCAGCACGGATTGGTGCGCTATGAGATGCTAAAGACGAGTTTCTAAACGTTGTTTTTTTTACCGAAAAAGCTGTTTTTTCTTCAAAATTCGATATGCTCGTTCAATTCGTGAAACAAAACGCACTTTTTTCGTGAAAAATACAAAAACTCATAATATCCCACACACAAAATGGTGATTTTATGTAAATACTGCTCCTTTGTGACGCGGCCTGATTTGCGTTTACTTCACAATATGTTTTTCCTATATAATTTAATGTAACAGCGACAATTTTAAGCGAAAATAAATTCAACATTTTGCACATAGAGACCCCCATAACACACCTTTTCCTAAAGGGCATTCTAAGCTGAATCGGTTTAAGCAATAAAAAAGATATGTCATGTGCAAACCAAAAAAGAGTTTGACCAAATCAAAATCGACTGTTTTTGCACCTTCTTATTTTCGGCCGTTTTCTAGTGGATTGTTACCAGTTTCAGTGCCAGTTTTTACTTAAATCTCTAACTTTATCATATTTCAGGGATAAAGTAGTGAACACCTATGCTTACCCCATCAATATCACCAAACGATTAAACCAGAACAACAGTCTCAAGAGTAAAACATGCTTTCGAGTAAAATATGATGTGTTTTTTAAAAGAGTATAGCGCATGACTATATTATTTAGTATATTGTAACCTACACAATGATACGGCTTATGTATAATAAAGTTCAGTTAGGAGTGAAATGTGGCGAATAGTGGGACAGTTATATGAATACAGGACTTAACGCTTGCATTAATACGCGTGCATATCTGATGAAAAATACACGGACACAGAGATATGGTGTCGACGCGTGAATATAGTATGGAATTAAAAGAACTTCTGCCAGGCGGGATTTCCGAAGAAAATGACACGGGGCAAAATTTAGAAACGGTACATACAACGTAAGTATCATTATAGTGTGTATATTTCGGCGAAAGAATGGACGGATACATTTTATTAATCAAAGTAAAGCTACTTCAATTAATGACGTTATATATACATTTCAGTCAAAACTTTTTAAACATCATGAACAATAGACGTTCAAGTTAAGGCATGTGTGTGCGTTTGTGTGTATATGTTTTTATCAATGCAATCATGCCTTTGTACATTCAGATGAACACAAATGTCCTTTTATAATCATATTGAGCAATATCTATTCATTGAACGCGATACCAGACCGTTACATTATTATAATGGTTATTTTATACTCGGTATATTGAGTGATATACTGATGCTTAAAGGGATCTTTTCACGCTTTGGTAAATTGACAAAATTGAAAAAAGTTGTTTCAGATTCGCAAATTTTCGTTTTAGTTATGATATTTGTGAGGAAACAGTAATACTGAACATTTACCATGCTCTAATGTAGCCATTATATACATCTTATGACGATTATAAAACCTAAAAATTATAAAGCGTTGCAACGCGAAACGATTGAATAATTTGGAGAGTTCTGTTTTTGTCGTTAAATTTTGTATAACTACGAAGATTGCTTATATGGTATAAAATATGTCAGATATATGTACACGGCGGAATAGCTCAGTAGGTTAAAGCGTTTTTACTTCAGGACTCTGGCAGGACTCCAGGGGTCCCTGGTTCGAAACCTGCTCCGGGCGATGTTCTTTTCCTTTTTAAAATTTTATTCTTGATTTTTTTACTGGAGTTTTTACGATCCAATGTTTACATTTATCAATATAAAGCATTTAATGAATAAGTTAAAAAATGCCAAAATCTGTGAAAAGGCCCCTTTAAAGTGTACCAAAATAACGCGAGTGCATTGATACGTGTGTAGTTGCCATATACTGTTTTGCGATAAATATGCACTAAGAGTAATGTAATGTATTATAAAAACAGTACAAACAATCAACAATTTAAAAATTATTTTGGCAATTTCGAATAAAATATTTGAAGTTGCAGTTTTGAACTTTAAACAATGACTCAAACGAAGTCTTGGTCAGTACGTCGATGCGTCCGTATCTCAGTTCTTCAGGTTAATAAAAATCCAAACAAAGAAACAAACACACACAACGTCTAGTTCTAACGCCTTATGTGGATTAGGAAATTCGATATATTGACATATATTTACAGGAAGTTTTAATCGTAGATTTAAAGCACTCGCCATACTTATTATTGTGTATGACAAATGGCATATATTCGTTATTATAGATTTTATTCTTGTTTATTTTGACAGCGAAAAAAATTAAATTAAATGACAATATAATTTAGAACATGTAGAATAACACACACAAACACACATGTAAGATCACCTGGACACGAAGATTTCAAGCTGCGCAATTGTAATAACCCTATGTACGACGTTCGTCTTTGTGCGGTGTGCGGGGGGGGGGGGGGGGGCGTCGTCGTCAACCTTTAGCACGTTACCACTCTAGAGGCCACAATTCTTAATGAATTTGGACGATATCTAGACCGCGGTCGAATCTGTGTTACGTGCGTCTAACAACTAGACCACCTTGTTAAATTTCCCCAAAAAACTTATTACCACTATATGGGAAACAACTTTGACTCAATCTTAAAGAAACTTGGTTAGAATGATTATCTCTTGACTATATACATATAATAAATTAAGCTTATGTACCAAGTGGGGCAACTCTTTATATTGATTATATGATTCGTTGTTGTTATCTCCCTTTGAATGCAATATGCTTTTCTTGGTAGATAAGTTTACTTGTGTGTATCATTTTAGCTCATCTATTTTTTGAAAAAAAAGAGCTTTTGTCATCACCTTGGCGTCGGCGTCGGCGTCCGGTTAAGTTTTGCGTATAGGTCCACTTTTCTCAGAAAGTATCAATGCTATTGCATTCAAACTTGGTACACTTACTTACTATCATGAGGGGACTGGGCAGGCAAAGTTAGATAACTCTGGCGTGCATTTTGACTGAATTATGTGCCCTTTTTATACTTAGAAAATTGAAAATTTTGGTTAAGTTTTGCGTTTAGGTCCACTTTTTTCAGAAAGTATCAATACTATTGCATTCAAACTTGGTACACTTACTTACTATCATGAGGGGCCTGGGCAGGCAAAGTTAGATAACTTTGGCGTGCATTTTGACAGAATAATGTGCCATTTTTATACTTAGAAAATTAAAAATTTTGGTTAAGTTTTGTGTTTAGGTCCATTTTATTCCTTAAGTATCAAAGCTATTGCTTTCATACTTGCAACACTTACTAACTATGATAAGGGGACTGTGCAGGCAAAGTAATGTAACTCTGACTGGCATTTTGACAGAATTATGTGCCCTTTTTATACTTAGAAAATTGAAAATTTGGTTATGTTTTGTGTTTAGATCCACTTTATTCCTACAGTATCAAAGCTATTGCTTTCATACTTGCAACACTTATTAACTATCGTTAGGGGACTGTGCAGGCAAAGTTATGTAACTCTGACTGGCATTTGGACGGAATTATGGGCCCTTTATACTTAGAAAATTGAAAGTTTGGTTAAGTTTTGTGTTTTGGTCCACTTTACCCCTAAAGTATCATAGATATTGCTTTCATACTTGGAAAACTCGCAAACTATCATAAGGGTACAGTAAAAGGACAAGTTGCATAACTCTGGATGTCATTTTTACGGAATTATGGCCCTTTTTTGACTTAGTAACTTTGAATATATGGTTAAATTTTGTGTTTCGATCCACTTTACTTCTTAAGTATCAAGGCTATTGCTTTCAAACTTCAAATACTTTCATGCTATCATGAGGTTACTGTACCTGGCAAGTTTAATTTTACCTTGACCTTGGAATGACCTTGACTCTCAAGGTCAAATTATTAAATTTTGCTAAAATTGCCATAACTTCTTTATTTATGATTAGATTTGATTGATACTTTGACAAAACTACTCTTACCTGTCATACCACAATAGACTCCACCCAAACCATCGCCCGTGCTCCCCCTTCCCCCCCGAATCTCCCCTCCTATTTTTTTTTTAAGATCATCTCACAAATGACCACCACACCCTCACACTATACCCCCCGCACCCCAATTTTATTTTTTTTAACGGTTAAAAAACAAAACTATTTATTTTGATCATTTTATGTTTGAAATACCGTCCAACCATCGCACCCAAGAATCCCCACCCCCACCCCCCCCTCCCCACACCCGAATCCCCCCCTAATTTTTTTTTTAAGATCATCTCACAAATTACCACCACACCCTCACACTATACCCCCCCCCCCCACCTCACCCCCCCCCCCCATTTTTTTTTTGAAATGGTTAAAAAACACAAATATTTATTTTTATTATTTTATGTTTGAAATACCGTCCAACCTTCGCACCCAAGAATCCCCACCCCCACCCCCACCCCCCCCCCCCGATTTTTTTCCCTTTTTTCGCATTTTTGGAAGATAATGTAATAAATGTCCACACCCCCACACAATGCACCCCTCTTCACTCCACCCCTCCCTCCTTTGTGATTGAAAATGAGAGTCCCTTCACCTTTAAAAAGAAAATAGATGAGCGGTCTGCACCCGCAAGGCGGTGCTCTTGTTATTTGATTGTTATTCGAGGTAATATTAATTGTATGCCTCTTTCGAAGAAGCGGACACATTGCACTCACTCAGACTGAGCGGATGCGCAGGCTTGTCTGGAGCTACTCCTTGCGAAAATGACATATGACTTTGTCTAATATTATTTTCTTAACATTTCTATTAAATGCACTGGCAGTAGTCAATAAGATTGCTAGGAAGTTTCAAAACGCGTGTTTCTGTTTGGGTGAATATGTACCGGTATCTATAATTTACAAGATGAGTTTAACGGGTAACATAAATCAAACATAACTACTGTTTTTGATTTCTTTTTGATAACAACTAAATTAACAATCACAAACAATCGGTGATTATGATAATTATGAGAGTGAGAGGCGGGTACATAATTCACGCGCGTTCCTACGACGAGTAAAGCCGGAAGCGACGAATTCGTGTCGAGTATATTGACCACAGATATAACCTGGCATTGGTTTCATGAACAAATATTAGGAATGACATCATTTGACGTCGTCGACGTCTTTCATTTCAGTTGACTTAAGCCGGGTCAGGGTTGATGGGTTTATGCTAATAGTGCTGTTCGAAGAATATGTGGACTGTTATAAAGAATGATATATACAATAGTAGAGAATATTCTTCGCTCTCTGTTCATATTAAATGTGTATCTGCTATATAAAATGTACGTGTTTTACAACAATGTTTGTGTTTTATGCGTTTTTCTAGATCATCACTCGTATGTTTCGTCAATAAAACTAATTGTCTTCAGGCATGGTACTTTTATGATCTCGATTTTCGAGAATTAAAACTGTGACTTAATTGACATAAATCGGTAAGCAAGTGTTCACAGAAACTGAGACAATATACAACAGATAAGTTCGAATACAAATTTATATACAAAAGACTGCACTCCACTAATTAAAACAAAGCAAAGTTGTGTGCACATTTGAAATACAGATTTATATTCTGTCATGTGATATGAACCGATACGAACGTTGCGCATGCCTCACACTTTTTCGGATAGACCAGCGTATATTTATATTTCATTGAAATAAGTGGATGTGTCGTCAGTAAATGGACCACTAAAAGAAATTATCGCATCTCTGCTAAATTGAAGCAGATGAAACAAAATATATACTTATTTTAGAATCTGCTGCATTTTCCTTGTGAATGTAAATTTCATGTACAGTTCAAATAGTTCACGAAGCATTTTATGTTTTCAAATAACAAAATAACTACTACTTATGAATAGAGCCGAATCTGTAAAGTACATATAAATAACATAATTGCGATGGTAAATAATACTTCGGGAATATCATGAATAATGTGTGGTAATACAAAATAATGTTCCAATTGATTTCTTACATACATTTGAACACACCATCGCTTATCATTATAAACACCTTTGACGGATAGTTCCGTTCTTCTGACATACAGTCATTTCACAGATTAAAAAAAAAGCACGCTATAGTTTTATAATAGGATAACTTTTTGAATTAGTTAAAATTATCGCTTACACAAATAATTATTTTCAAATTCATATTCTTGATTGTAGCGAGTGACATCGACAGCACCCGGTCGTACATTAAATGTACCGTGTTCATTGAATCCCCTAAAAAAATAGCAATGTCAAAGGGCGAATTAATTTTAAATGTTTATTATGTTAATTTTGTCCTGTTTTTTATATGGCTCATATATAAAGTGTATATATTGTAATACATTTAATTCGGAAAATCGCAGATTCACTAACGTTAAGACTCTCCCAGTGAGATTTCTGAAACCGGCCGTGGAAATAAAATAGTTATTTCAAAAAGTTAAGTAATAATTGACGTTTATGTTGTACTCATATTTGGTTTCGGTGTATAAAATTAGTAATTCCGATACGTTGAAAAATTTAGTCTGTTCATTTGCAAATAATGATTGTAGTGTTGTTGCGTTACAAATAATATATACGTTAAACAAACAAACAATACTTGCTAAATTTAAATAAGTTATTATTTCTTTGCTGATTTCACGGCGAGGTGAGTTTTTTTGCGTTTCATAAAGAATGGAGTTAAATCATAAATTATACATTGATCGTTTGCCCTACACGTGTAAATCTTTTATTTTATTATCAATATTAGCTTATATTATTTATCTTACCGATAGTTTTGACAAAGATATATATTGAAAACGTGTGAAAGTTTACAAGTATGCGTTTAATATTAAACGGGTGTAATGTTTATGTTTTTGTAGAAATGACGTTAAAAATAAAAAAAGAACAGAAAAATATATGAATTTCTAAGTTTTGATATAATATGGCACGTGTGTGAACTTTTAAATATATTTTCTGTAACGAATTATTCCTTATTTTGTGTTTACAACCACTTAGCTTTATTTAATTAGCGAATATTAATATAAGAAACGTTAGTCTGGTCATTTGCTAATAATTAATTATATCCGTTGCTCTGTTAGAAATATAACACGTTAAACAAACAAAAACAAATTTGCTTAAATTTAAATAAGTTATTATATCCTAGCTGATTTCACGACGTGGTGTGATTTCTTTGCGTTTCATTACGAATGGAATTAAATCATAACATAAACATTGATAATTTGCCGTACACGTGTAAATCTTATATTTTATTAACAATATTAGCTTATATTATTTATCTTACCGATAGTTTTGAAAGAAATATATAAATTGAAAACGTGTGAACGTTTACAAGTTCGCGTTTAATATTATACGGGTGAAATGTTTATTTGTTGAAGAAATGACGTTTAAAAAAATATAATAAGTTTTATATAAAATGGCACGTTTGTGAACTCTTAAAAATATCTTCTTCAATGAAATATTCATTATTTTGCGTGTACAACCACTTGGCTTTATTTAATAAGCGAATATTCATAAAAGAAACGTTAGTCTGGTCATTTGCAAATAAATAAGTATATGATATGCTCTGTAACAAATAAAACACGTTAAAGAGACTGTAAACCACCGTATTTTTTCGATTATTAGTTTATATTGATTAAAACATCACGACTGGTATGTAACATTAGTTGAAAAAAGGTTTTTATTTTTTATTTTTACTTTTTTTTTTAATTTTTACTGGGTATGTCTACCAGGCAACTAACTACCAGTTAACTATTAATAACGCAAGTAGATTGATCATCATTGTCACGTGGTAAACCCATGAATGCAAATTGTGCATGCGTAGTGAATTGTATATATTTTATATATAAAATGATAATTTACTTGCGTTATTTATAGTGTGTTTATCGTAATGTAACCTCGGTCCGCGATGTACTTTCGATTTCATATCGCGAAATTTTATTACCGAATATACTGAAAATATAAACTTTTTTCATATAATGTAATATACCAGTCGTGATATTTTAATCAATATAAACTAATAATTGTTAAAAATACGGTATTTAAGACCTTTTCTTTTTTCGTCATTCGTGGTTTACAGTCCCTTTAAACAAACAAAAAAATATTTGCTAAAATTAATGTGAGTTATTATTTCCTTGCTAATTTCACGGCGCGGTGGGAGTTTTTTTGCATTTCATCAGATGCATTTAAATAATTAATAAAACATTGATCAATTGCGGTATATTTATAAATCTAATATTTTATTCACACTATTAGCATACATTATCGATCTTACCAATAGTATTGCTTTTTTTATATTTAAAACGGGTAGAAGTTTACAATTCTGTTTGTAATATTATGCGCATTGATTGATTCGTTTTTGTGTGGAAATGACGTGTATTTCTTACTCTTTATACAAAATTGCACGTTTGTCAAATCTTAGATATGTCTTCTTTACGAAATATACATTATTTTGCGTTTAAAACATATTTGCCATATTTAGTTAGCGAATATTCATTATATAATTATTAGCCTGTTAATTTGCAAATGAATGGCAAATAAATAATTATTTTTGTTGTTTAACAAATAACGCATGTAAAAACAAACTCAAACTATTTACTAACGTTAATATGAGTAATTGTTTTCTGCGCTTATTTCATGACGATGCGTGATTTCTTTGTGTCTGAGTTTTTCTTCTATTAACATATCGTATGCGAAAAAACGCAGACAATATAGACAACGTTGGACAATACCGACAATATGAACAAAGAAGGAAAATGAAGAGTTAAATCAGAATAAAGATGTATAAACAATTGACCAGTCGCCAAATTATCGATCGCTCTGCCCACACAGTCACGTGGTATAGTGATTGGAAAACTCCGACAGGCAGATCGCAATGATGGCGGATTAGGCGGGCAAAATCGTATATTTTGTTATGATTTATCAGGCAATATTCTACAATATAACGTGTTAACGACGCAAAATAAACTAAACTGCTCTGTAAAACTTTAATACAATCATATATGCTACATAGAGAGAAATTGCGTCATTAAAATAAATGAGTATATTACTATCAGAGACGTTTCATTTACATATATATGGAGCTGAATAAAGATTTCTTGTAAAAATGAACATTTATTATAATCTTGGATTTGTATTAAACCGTCTTAGGGCTATTTATATATAATTATTTTTATGAATATATTAAGTATCCAATCCAAATGACGCATCTATCATTATGAGGCGTTTTTTCCGTTTACTAAAATGTATATATCTCTGGTTCATTGTGTTATTTTCAAAAAGACACCGATTCTGTTTATTAAGATATAAATCAAATTTTGAGTTAAACCATAATTTAATATATGCCTTATTTCGTGGTTTCATTTAAAGATAGTCTGATATGCATTTTTATATCATGTTTTTTTATGCGAACCAGTTACAGTTCACTCTCAAGAAAATTGGTTTTCCATTGCTGTTCCCGAATATTCGAATGGTATTCATTAAGTATATAATGCATTTGTTTATAACTAGATCACCTTTATATGTTAATTGCAGTCTTCACATTTCTCCCCGTATCAATATAATGTACTGTACACTTTACACATAACGTCACTATAGCTGGCGAAGCCGCGTTGAAAACACCTTTTGCTGTAAAGTAAAAAACAATATTTAAAGCCGGTCGAGTTGATATTTCTCACAACAATTTGGTTTTCTCAACTACCGGTAACCAGAGTTGATCAGTATTCGTCAAATACATTCTAGAGCTTAACTCTTACATACTGATTTTCGAAAAAAGTGTGCCAACCAATGCCAAAAGCATCAACAATACGAAACCTAATCATGTACATAACGGAATCCTCAAGACTAGTATTTACCTGTGACGTATGCACGTTTTGGGTCATGTGAGCGCCAATTGCACGTGATTTCCACTTCCGCGCTTTTCAAAACAAAGAAGAACTACTCAATAACAACGTTTCTGGTTACAATAAACTAAATAGTTATATACAAGATACAAGATTTTATTTCAAGTCGGTTTACAATAAATAACAGTATAACATTAGCTATGTAAAGCTATTGACCGACACATAGAATGGTAATATGGTTATGTACAAGGCATATATAAAAAAGTTTCGTATTTCATTTTATACTACCAAAGGCATATTCAGTTTACTTACAAAGCACATGATAATAACTAAGCAACTAAATAATAACTTAGCAACTATATTATAACTTAACAACTATATAAAATATATAAACACATATAAAAAAAATATGGTAGAAAAAAACACACAAGAAAACTTGCACGTAACAATAAAAACTGACACGTATAATAAAAGAGATGAAAAAGTACTTTAAAAAGTTAGCCAAGAGTGTTATAATAAAAAGTAAGCAATGGAACTAAAACATAATTTTTAATTTAGAGGATTTACAAAAGTTATGATGAAAGTGTATTTTACTTAATAATGATTAAGCTTACATATAAAAAGAAAAAAAATCAGTTTGTTGCATGAATAAAAAAGCAAATATCACAGTGTGCATGAAACATAAAAACAAGCAAGCAACAAAAAGCCAAAATTTTAGCAACTTTAAAAAGCAAGCAAAAAAAAAGCCAAAATTAAAGCACTTTCATATTTAATGAAATTATATTTTACTTAATAATGATTTTACTTATTTATTTATTTTAAAATCAGGTTCGTTGCATAAATAAAAAGAAAAGCGTACATCACAGTGTGCATGCAACATAAAAGCAAGCAAGCAACAAAAGCTAAAATTTAAGCAACTTTAACAAGCTAGAAACAAAAAGACAAAAAAAATTTTTTTTTAAGCAACTAACATATTTAATAATCAGTTTCGTTGCATGAAAAAGCATATATCACAGTATGCATGAAATCATAGAGAATGCAAGCAACAACAAAAAAGCCAAATTTAGCAACTATTTTTGATACATGCAATAGAAGCAGCGGCAGCTCTCACCGTCCCATGAGCTAACCAAACTGGAGAACTGGTTGAAATGTAACTGGTCCTTGAAATGTTGGGGAAGAGAGTTCCACAGTTTGGCAGCCCCGAAACGGAAAGAGTTGATGCCGTTACTTGATGTTCTTACTTGGGGGATTTCAGCAGTTCTGGTGTGTCTAAAAGAATAGGAATTAGATTTTAGATTTACAAGGTCATAAAGATAAATGGGAGTTTGATTATTGACTATTTTAAATGTTTCCAAAATAATTGATCTTAGTCTCCTAATTTTCAATGAAGACAATTTTGCCTTTTTCAATAAATCGTCATAAGTTGAAACATAATCGTCATAAATGAATCTTAATGCTCTCTCTTGATTTTTTCCCATTTTCTTTGTATTTACTTCTCCACAGTAATGTCATATTACAGGACAATAGTTAAAACTAGATAGGATAAAAGAAAGGTAGATGGTTAGTTTACAAAATTTACATAGGTGTTTTCCAATTCTTTTCAAAACATTTAATTGCCTCGAGGCATTTTTTTACATATGTGAGATATATGGCTATTAAATTTTAGTTGAAAGTCAATTGTGACCCAATATAACTTTACTTCTTTATGATTCTTCAATTGAGGCACGAAGAGCTATACTCTCAAAAAAAACATCATATTTTACCCGAAGGCATGTTTAACTCTTTAGACGTTTTTTCTGGTTTAATCGTTTGGTGATATTGAAAGGGGAAGCACAGGTGTTCACTACTAAATCCCTGAAAGATGCTAAAGTTAGAGATTTAAGTTAAAAATGGCACTGAAAAAAGTAACAATCCACTAGAAAACGGCCGAAAAAAAGAAGGTGCAAACACAGTTGATTTTGATTTGTGTCAAACTCTTTTTTGGTTTGAACATGACATATCTTTTGTATTGCTTAAATCGATTCAACTTACAATGCCCTTTAAGAAAAGGTAGGTTATGGGGGTCACCATGTGCAAAATCTTGCATTTATTTTCGATTAAAGTTGTCGCTTTAACATTATATAGGAAAAACATTTACTATATTATGACCTTCTCCATTGCAAATGGCTTGTTAACAATGATGCAATAGTCACGTGGTTTTACATATGTCCGCGCGTTTTTAAATTTAGATCATTTCTGTCCATGGACAGAAATTGAAAAGTCCTATCTTTGTACTGAACTGACATAAATACCATTACATTTTGACTCATAATCATCTTTGCGACACATAACAAAAATGGGAAAATATACCAACATCAACTCGGGCGTCTTTAAGTTAATAATTTTTGAATGTTTCCGTTGTTTATAATCCACAGAAAATAAATATGTTATTGGAAGTAATTAAACAGTTTTCTTTTCTTGTGTACAGTTCTCAACAATGCCTCAATGTTCCTACATCTGGTGAACATTAACTGCTATTTATTAATTATCGACAATTTCACCGGAAATAAAAAAACACGTGTGGCAATTATTAGGTTGCCCAAACTGCTTAATAATATTGTGCATCAAACGGTTTAACACGTTTTAAAAAACGCACAACTGTTGTGTTCATTTTTGTTTTCATTAGTCGTCCATAGAAAAATAAGTAAAATAATGTCCTTTTATACAATATAAAGAAGTGAAACTCCAGCTGCTGGAGCAGTATTGAATTCTCATTAAAAACAATTAGTTGGTCCTTTATTTAAGGCAAGTGACCGATTGCCTAAACAATACAAAACAGCACAATACAGCACAATACAAACCAACATAAACACAAAATATTAATAAAGCTGGGGTCACCACCTTGGAACGGTCAATGCAAAGCATTGGGGGTTTAAACCGGTTATAGAGCGCTCAACCTCACACTTGGCCCAACAATATTCATAATACATTTAAGTGTAAATAAAATTCAACGTCATAGCATTGTAACTCAAATCAAACAATAATAAAACGGAATTAAAACGCATTCAATTTAATTACAATTTAATTACTCAATGGTATTGAAGATACCAGAGCAACAGAGTTACAACTTTTTGACGAACGATAAAATGAAACTACAAACAAGTGTCAATGTCTTTTTATACAGTGTGTATAACATATACAATTTTAAATTATGATCAAACAGCAATTATCAGGAATTTGATATAAAAATTGTGCAAACCTTTAAAACTTACGCTCATTCCATATGCACGACACGCTTTGTTTGTCGAACAAAATGGCGGCCAGTTCAGCGCTGCAAAGGGGTGTGTGAAAAATCGATATTTGATTGGCTAATCGGAAAATATGATTGACAGGTGGCGACTGGTTAATTCCTGAAGATTGAGTTACATATGAAACAAATGCGTTTATAAAAGTAAAGTAGGGTCACCATACTCTTCCGTAAGTTATAGCACGGACTCTAGCAATATACACTCCGTGGTTATAGCAAAAGTATTATTTAATTAGTGCATCTGTTTTTAACGATCACCCCTGATAATGGTCGCTGCTCTGTGACCACAGCAGGTTGTCAATCGTTTGGGTCCAGTAATGAACCAAATTAAGTAAAGTAGGCCTTTACAGAGGTCTTTACATTATTATATTATACTCCTGCTTATTGACACCCTGCCGTGGCCACAGTGCAGCGATCTTTATCAGAGGTGATCAATAAATACAGATGCACTGGAAACAATGCATTAAACCATTTATATGTCCGTTGAGAGAACACATTACACACAACATGCGCGTATAATGAGACCATTAAGTTAATTAATTGCCATTAATTACGTGTTACGTAATGAATATTATTGTACATTTTTATATATAAATATTGAACATTATAGTTAAATATACACATCATATTAGATTTTTGCTCATCGTACATAATTATGTACAAATGAACTAATTTGAGAAAGGCTAGTCGTACGGCTCTGTACGTATAGCCTTTCCTATGGGAATTGTCTAGCTGTACGGCTTAATAAAGTATAGAATTGTCATTCAGTGCTTTAAATCAGTAATTAGTTTTTTTAAGCTCATAAAAGTACACAAATTCTTCGTCTGTTTCTGCTTCATGTAATACGGTTTCTAATTTGATTATTTAATCAGTCGACGATCGACGATCTATGTAAGGTGTGAAAAACTGTTTTTTTGTGTGCTTCCTTTCATGTTATACGGTTTCTAACTCAATAACTGTGATTTATATTGATTGCTGTAATTGTTGTTTGGCGAAATAAATTAACAGTTCATATCCCCTTTTTTACACCCTTTATATACTATCTCAGTAGCTGAAATTAATGCATTGATTATTTTGCAAATTTTTGTCCCGTTCATGTAGCGAAAAACAATTATCATCTCATCAGCCTGCGTGATAGCACACAATTTTAAGTACATGTATTAGCATGTTTTCTCATGACGCAATAAATTATCAATATATTTAAGCAACAATGTAGACATGGTCATCATAACCATTCGTTGAAATTGGTCAAACGTAAATCAGTAGTTTCCAAGAATTTAGTTACAGGTCGTTTCCGCCTCTTCACGAGTTCAATGGTATCGACCTGCCCCTGTGAACTTGCCGGAGGAAATATTCAATTTTGAGCCAAATTAGGTCAAATTTACCCCGGCTGTCCGGGTATTCGCAAAAGAGATAATTTAGATCCACATTGACCAGAGAACGATGGCCAATGAGACCTTAATGTGCGCTGGTAGACAATAGGAAGACAATGCATGCCTGGCTGTCCTTAAAAGGACATGAGCTGGATTAGCAGAGCTGCCCGCAGAAGTTCCCCTGTCCGACAAGTCTTCAAGAAATTCTTCTGCGGGTGACTCTCGCCCCGTTCTCGATGTGCACGCTCCACCACTGACCGAGGGTCAAACGTAAATGATTGTGTCACTTTTCTCCTGTGTCATGAGATGAAAGCATAAATGATTTGTCCAATCAATGAGTAGCTTATCGGGAGATGAGTTTTGTCCATCGGGGGAGGGGTTATGGTCAACCAATCAAGAAGGGGATAAGAACTATCTCAATTTTATGTTCATTTACCTCACAATAAAATCCTATGCTTTGTTGTACGATGCATACGCACATTGGATCGATAGAACACTCTATACTGATAGCTTTAAATCATTTTTGTATTGTACTCTACTTAAAGGGGCCTTTTCACAGATTCTGGCATTTTTAACTTATTCATTAAATGCTTTATATCGATAAATGTAAACATTGGATCGTAAAAGCTCAAGTAAAAAATCAAGAATACAACTAAAAAAAGGAAAAACACATTGCCCGGACCAGGTTTCGAACCAGTGACCCCTGGAGTCCTGCCAGAGTCCTGAAGTAAAAACGCTTTATCATACTGAGCTATTCCGCCGTGTACACATACTGAACGTATTTTATACCTTATATAAGCAATCATCGTAGTTTCACAAAATTTAACGACAAAAACAGAACTCTCCAAATTATTCAATCGTTTCGCGTTGCAACGCTTTATAATTTTTAGGTTTTAAAATCGTCAAACCATGGTAAATGTTCAGTATTACTGTTTCCTCACAAATATCATAACTAAAACGAAAATTTGCGAATCTGAAACAACTTTTTTCAATTTTGTCAATTTACCAAAGCGTGAAAAGATCCCTTTAAGACGAAAAATAAGTAGAACTTAGAAATTATTCAGAGACTTGTCTTGTTTAATAGAATAGTGTTAGAAAAAATGACAACAGTACACATGTTAGAATACGTGACTACGGTACAAACACATATACATTTTCAATTTCTAAATATATACCTCATTTCCACACAAACAACGAATCATTACACCCGTATAATATGACCCACGGACTTGTAAACTTTTACTTGTTTTGAATCTCTTTTTTTCTTTCAAAACTATCGATAACATCGATAATATTTGCTAATATTGTTAATAAAATCAGATTTACAAGTGTAAGGCAACTGATCAATGTGTATTTTATGCTTTCTGGTGGTTAAAAGAGAAATATCAGTGAACAAAAACTGATAATTCACTGTTTCACACATTTACTATCAACAGTGAAAATAGTTGATAATTTGGATTGTTTTCCCGGAAATATGTGTTCACAAAAATACAAAAAAAAATATTTGTAGGCATAAATTTAAAAAATAAATTTGTAGGATTCGGTTAAATATCGATTTAAATTCACTCGTGATCATATTTTTTTTCTATGATCACTCGTGAATTAAAATCGATATTCCACCAAATCCATCAAATATCCTATATTTAATTAATGATCAAAATACATTTGGTGAAACGCAAAGAAATCACATCGCACCGTGAAATTAGCAAGGAATCATGTCTCTCATTAATGTTAGCAAATAATTATATTGGTTTATTGTGTATTAGTTGTAACACAACAAACTATATAATTATTTGTTTGCAAATGAACAAATTAATGATTCATTTTTGAATATTCGTTCCGTAAAAAGGCCCAAATGTTGAAAACGCGAATATTTCGTTAAACAAGATATATTTAAGATTTAACAAACGTGCCATTTTAAATAAAGACTGAGGGAGACATATTTTTTTTCATTCATTTTATATATATTATTTTATACGTCTTTTCTACAAAAAAGAAGCATTATTAAACGCGTACTTGTAAACTTTCATCAGCTTTCATTTTTTGTTTATTTTCAAAACTTTCAAGATCGATAACATATGCTTATATTTTGTTTTTATATATATATATATATAAGATTTACAAGTGTAGCGCAACCGATCAATATTAAATGATTTAAAACCATTTTTGTTTTTAATTAACGCAAAGAAATCACTGAGTGCACTGCGCCGAGAAATAAGCAAGGATATAATAACTCGCTTTATTGCATACGTTATTGCATATGCTATATGCTATATTTAGTAACGAAATTGTCCGGTTTTTTTTCACGAATAACTTCTGTAACTGTAAAATCTCGGTATTGGCAACTGTGCCAAAAATCGGTTATTTGCAAACTTCCGGTTATCTCGCACCTGTTGTCCAGTCACGGCAGATCGTCGGCACGCGTCGACGATACGTAATTGGCGACCGGAGCTTGAAAGAAAATGGCGTCTGAACAGGTTTTGGAATCGCTAGCGAATTGTTAACTAGATCAAGACAGCATCATTAAAAATAATGGAGATAATTTAGCAGAACCTGATTCATGAATTTGTCGATGCAAAAAAAATCAAAGCGCTGAAGGCGCTGCAGTTGTGCGCTATTGCATAACCTTTGACGCAACTCATTTTTAGCTCATCTATTTTTTGAAAAAAAAAAATTATGAGCTATTGTCATCACCTTGACGTCGGCGTCGGCGTAAGCGTCGGCGTTGGCGTCCGGTTAAGTTTTGCGTTTAGGTCCACTTTTCTCAGAAAGTATCAATGCTATTGCATCAAACTTGGTACACTTACTTACTATCATGAGGGGACTGGGCAGGCAAAGTTAGATAACTCTGGCGTGCATTTTGACAGAATTATGTGCCCTTTTTATACTTAGAAAATTGAAAATGTTGGTTAAGTTTTGTGTTTAGGTCCATTTTATTCCTTAAGTATCAAAGCTATTGCTTTCATACTTGCAACACTTACTAACTATCATAAGGGGACTGTGCAGGCAAAGTTATGTAACTATGACTGGCATTTTGACAGAATTATGTGCCCTTTTTATACTTAGAAAATTGAAAATTTGGTTAAGTTTTGTGTTTAGGTCCAATTTATTCCTACATTATCAAAGCTATTGCTTTCATACTTGCAATACTTATTAACTATCATAAGGGGACTGTGCAGGCAAAGTTATGTAACTCTGACGGCATTTATACTTTATACTTAGAAAATTGAAAATTTGGTTAAGTTTTGTGTTTTGGTCCACTTTACCCCTAAAGTATCATAGATATTGCTTTCATACTTGGAACACTCGCAAACTATCATAAGGGTACAGTAAAAGGACAAGTTGCATAACTCTGGTTGTCATTTTTACGGAATTATGGCCCTTTTTTGACTAAGTAACTTTGAATATATGGTTTATTTTTGTGTTTCGATCCACTTTACTTCTAAAGTATCAAGGCTATGGCTTTCAAACTTCAAATACTTTCTTGCTATCATGAGGTTACTGTACCTGGCAAGTTGAATTTTACCTTGACCTTGACTCTGAAGGTCAAATTATTAAATTTTGCTAAGATTGCCATAACTTCTTTATTAATGATTAGATTTGATTGATTCTTTGACAAAACTACTCTTACCTGACATACTACAATAGACTCCACACAAACAATCCCCCGTGCCCTCCCCCATCCCCCCGAATCCCACCCTAAATTATTTAATTTTGTTTATATTTTTAAGATCATCTCACAAATGACCACCACACCCCCACCCCACCCTCACCCCAATTTTTTTTGAAACGGTTTAAAAACACAAATATTTATTTTATTTTTGAAATACCGCCCAACCATCGCACCCAAGAATCCTCTCCCCCCCCACCCACCCCCCCCCCCACCCCCGATTTTTTTTTTTTGCATTTTTTTTTTCGCATTTTTGGAAGATAATGTAATAAATGTCCACACACCCACACTATACACCCCTCTTCACTCCACCCCTCCCTCCTTTGTGATTGAAATTGAGAGTCCCTTCACCTTTTAAAAAGAAAATAGATGAGCGGTCTGCACCCGCAAGGCGGTGCTCTTGTTCAAAATTAGTTTATCGCTTTTTGAATCGCAAGTTTGAAATATACACAGCCCATTCAAATTGATGAAGAGTGTGTTTGAACGCACAGGTCGACATGTGTGTGCACTGTTTATCATCCTATTGATGTTATAGAGATAACTAAGACAACATAACAATAGCATGTCCCTTTTTAGACGTTCTGAAGGCATGGACAATATTATGAAAATTGTATAATGAGAACAAGTTAATATAAAATAAAATCTGCAATAACCATCATATTAAATGAACATTGTTGGAATATCGATACCTATCTCATTAAGAATAGAATTTCATGATGGGGTTTCCCTTTACAAAACTTTTTTGATACCATATAACAATTCAAACTATACAAGAAGATAATTGATGCAAATTAATTAAAACAATAAATCGCGAGCAATACTTTTAACTAACATTAGGTAGTCATAAAGATTGGTATAGAACACTAATGCGCTTTTTCGGAGTAGCTGTTTTACCAAGCTTTTCACCTTAAATGACATCTCCGTAACGCGAGCAGATCCGAATGAATACATTCGAATATTTCAATGGCTGATTCGAGAAAACTTTGGCCAGATCACTTCGTCTGTGCACAGCGTTATGGATGTAACACAAATTGTGCCAAGTTACAATTACGCGTAAACATCCATCTCGCTGAATTTCATGGTCTGTAATCGTCAGGGGAAGAAATAATGGTCTATCGATAAACGTGTATTACAAAGTTTTGCTTTCAAGATGAGGAAACAAAAAACTACCGAAAGAGTATAGTGTCACGATAAGGGGGAAATCGTTAAATTATTTAACCATACATGTTTGCCGTACTCGGCCAGCCCGTCTGGAAATTGTTCCTGAACGCCCGAATAGGCTACCCTTATTTGTCAGATTGCTATTAAAAATAACACAGTTTAAATTTAATTTTATACTGAAAAGCATTGCGCTTAAATGTGTCAATTACAATACGCAATGATATTTTAAAGACCCGCGTAATGGGAAAATGGGTTTTATGCCATGTGCGGCCCTCATAGCTATAGCGCATCATGCGCATCTCGCAGTCTGGTCCGGAGATGCATAATGAGACCACTACACCTTGCGTGATTTTATAGCGGACAGCGTCGCCTCTGACCAGATTTCCAAATTGCGCAAGCTGGTCTTGAGCTACGCTGGCCGAAACGACATAAGACCTATTTTCGCATGACGAGACTATGAAAGTTTGATTTGAATGTGTCGAAAGAAAATTACATGTTAATAAAATAAAGAAATGCTATATATTTCTACGAACAAAATTGTGTGGTTTGACTATGATAACACATAGACATGCGGTGGATATGTGACTGACAAGTGGGAAAATACACAATAATTTTCAATTTAATTATTCAGAAACGTAAATTTTCTAACTTTATTTCAAAGTAAGCATATACGCCGAATATGGTTATCACCCGTGCAATTTAGAAGACAGGAGAAATCGTCACGAGTCGCATATTCACCGCATCAGCTGCTGTGCTGCGCGCGCATGTGTGTATTTCATTTACTCTGCGTCTGCGCGAATGCAACTACTGGCTGACCTGCACCTGTGACCTTTGAGGAGAGCTGTTATGCGATTTAACGTAACACGCAGTGGACTATTTTCATGACGCAAACATTACATTTTGATTCACAGGTGGTTAGCGTGAGTGTATCCGTCGATGTGTTTGAGTCTAACTAGGAATGAATCACAACATACTTATAATAATAACTGTATTGGTATCAACGAGCATTGAATAAAATTCTCAAGCAAACCACATTAATTTTTTGTTAATTATTTTTCGACAGAATATTTTAATTTCATTTCTTTTCATTTCATCTTCATTTATTTTTATGTAAATGTGTTACTTCTCACCCGCTCCCCCCGGTCACCATTTTTTTTCGAACGTACCATGTAAGCACATGTTTGACGCCAATTGCTAACCGATTTCACTTTACTGCATTAGCGTTTTACAGGATATGTCTCGTGCCAGCTATACTATAATACTCCCCTTTGTGTCATAACAACATTTATCTTGATTTCGAAACAGACGAAATATGTATGCGTGGATTACGTTGGATATTAATGTATTTCATGCATACGGTAATTCAATCTTAAATTTGTTTAAACATTGGACATTATCATTAGTTAGGAAAGAAAATTAATATTTGACGAATAATAATTAGCACTATCGCGTGAAAGTGTATTGCAATCTCGACATCCCATTGGTGATGTTCCATGTATTAGCACTATCGAAATTTTCCCAAGAAATTTTATGCTTCGTTTAATTTCTTTTCATTTCATGTTCATTCATTTGCATGTATTGACATGAACGTGTAACTCCTCATCCCCCCCACACCCCTCACCAATATTTTTTTACGAACCTACTATGTAAGTTGATTGCTAATCCTTACTATTCTACCGAATCGAAGTCAGAAGTTTTCGATACAGCTTCATGCATTAGCGTTTTACAGGAAATGCCACGTGTCAGTTAAGTACACGGTACTATAAAACTCCCCTTTGTGTCATAACAACATATTTATCTTTATTTCGAAACAGCCGAAATATCTATGCGTGGATTGCGTTGGCTTTTAATGTATTTCATGCATACGGTAATTCAAACTTAATTTTGTTTAAACATTGGACATTATTATTAGTAAGGAACGAAAATTAATATTTGACGATAAGCACTATGACTATCGCATGATAGTGTAAATTTCACGTGTCAGTTAAGTACACGGTACTATAAAACTCCCCTTTGTGTCATAAAAACATATTTATCTTGATTTCGAAACAGCCGAAATATGTATGCGTGGATTGCGTTGGATATTAATGTTTTTCATGCATTCGATAATTCAAACTTAATTTTGTTTAAACATTGGACATTATTATTAGTAAGGAACGAAAATTAATATTTGACGAATAATAATTAGCACTATCGAATGCTAGTGTATTGCAATCTCGACATCCCATTGATGAAGTTCCTTGTAAGCACTATCGCATGATAGTGTTTTGCAATCTCGACATCCCATTGGTGAATTTCATGTTCTCTGATCTATAAATAGCATTAGATTATGAATGACCTGTGCGCAAGTATACACTCCGTAGCAAATAGTGGACTATTTTACCATTCACAATATAAACATACTCAGCGCTCTGCGACATGTATAGTGAACAAATGTAGTGTTTTTTTTTTACTTTTACTATAAACGATCCGTTCAAAACTATTCCATTTTACACGATATTCATATTATGTGTAAATTTGTAAATGAATATAGTTCAAGAACTGAAACTGCGCCGCAAACTCCTTTTTGCGCGTATGCTTACAGGTTCGTTGGTTAAGGATAGCTAAGACACTTCGAATCGGAAGTCGTGGTCTAGTAACCTTAGTCGTTCGCAAGCGAACAGCTAAAAACAAAAACACAAAGAAAACAACAATATCGGCAATCACAGACACAGGTTTAAAATTTGGCTCGAAAGATGCCATGGTCGACAAATTATACATATTCCAGCACAAGTGAATTTTGTACCGCGGCATAAAATTAGCAATTCATGAAGCAATTGAAATAATGAAAAAATATCGATTGCAACTGAAAGTTTAACTTTACTGTTGATTCGATTGATGACACTAGTTGAGTTTTAAGTTTAACAAGAGTCATCAAACATCAAAATTTAGTAAATGACACTTACCTCAATGACAACTTTAATCCAATGGTCCAAGTTTCCAATTATACATTACAAACACACACTCCGAAACACGTTTTGGGTTCGTTCATGCTTTTTTAAATAAATGTTGAACTGTTAAATAAACTACAACGTTCGAGTTGTTGTCACTGAAATTCGTCACATAAATGACGTCACACGAGATACGTCATAAATTTCGTCATCAGTTGAATGAAAATAAAAGTACGGAAAGCTGGTTCGGTAATAACTTTTAGTGAAGGAAAAAATTAAATGATAAACATATGCGATAAACAGGTCATTATATGGAGAAAGTGTGCTTTTAGTGGTTTATTGGCACACTTGGTGTTTATTTTCACTCGGGCTTAAGCCCTCGTGCAAATAACTCACCAAGTGTGCCAATAACCACTAAAGGCACACTTTCTCCATATAATAATCTATACTTAATTTAGGCAAATCATTTGTGTTTGTATAACATGTTTTATTTTTAACACGACAGAAATATAATTATTTATTTGCATATTTACGGACTAATGATTCATTAATGAACTTTCGCTAATTAAATATAGCTCAGATGTTTTAAACGCTCAAATAATAAATATTTCGTAAAATTTAAAGAATTTAAATTTTTAGATCTGGCAAGCGTGCAATTAAAAAAAAACTGAAAATACATATATGTGTTTTATCTATATATACAACATTATCTATACGGTCGGCGTTCTATCGTCTGCGTTTCAACGAGAGCGCTATAACACCACGCACTGAACAAAAGTCCAACCCCATACCAAACTTATATATACATGTAAATATATAAATAATCATACAACTTTTATATACATTTTTAACACTCAATTTACAATTATTTTTGGTTAAATGAATATATAATGCAAAATGTAATAGAGTATAAAGAAAATTTAGCCATTTCGTATTATTGCATTCAAAGTTGTGTTAAGGGATATACTCTTTATATTAATTATTATACTGATTTTAATCATTATATAGATTTAAATATAAGACTATAATTTGTATGAAACGACAGTAATCTTTTTAAAAATGATTTTCTTCGTATATCCTGATTTTGATATTCAGTACATGTACGCGTATATTCTAACTGCATACTTGTGTACGTGGATTTAACTGATGCTACTTCGTATCCTATTTTTTGTAATCACATGGCATATAAGGTATGTAGCATAAGTATTTTCTAAACGATTGAAATATATGGTATTAAAGTATTTCATTAAGACACCGTTTTCTTTCCATTCTAATTACACGTTACAAGTTTGTTTTCAGCGCGTTTTTTAAATGAAAAATCAAAACTCAATAATTGAGTAACACGTTGTTAATTTTAAATGTACACAACATTTAGCAATAAATGATATCAGTCATTTTGGCAGTAAATCCAATTTGTCCAGTACACTAGGCAGGTGCCCGTGAATTGAGCTGATAAGATAAGGATAACCATAGCAGGTTACTTATAAACAGCGTAGACTTCCAATGTTTTATTATTGTTTTTGTAATTTACCTGATTGCGTCGACGATTTGGTTCAATTTGACCAATGCAAAGAATGGTGTCACAAATTTTGCTGTTCTGTCGCATTGGATACTACAGTATGCGATAATACAACAGTGTGACAAGCGTGAGCTAAATACATACGTGGATACACAATTCTATATGTGAACTGACCGACCAGGTCAAACCAGAGACGGTGAACGCTGGAAACCTTTTCCCATTTGTCAGGTGTCAGATCACATACAGTGTTGGACATCATTCAATAAATCATGTATCTCGTCTTTAAAGGGATCTTTTCACGCTTTGGTAAATTGACAAAATTGAAAAAAGTTGTTTCAGATTCGCAAATTTTCGTTTTAGTTATGATATTTGTGAGGAAACAGTAATACTGAACATTTACCATGGTCTAATATAGCCATTATATGCATCTTTTGACGATTTTAAAACCTAAAAATTATAAAGCGTTGCAACGCGAAACGATTGAATAATTTGGAGAGTTCTGTTTTTGTCGTTAAATTTTGTGAAACTACGAAGATCGCTTATATAAGGTATAAAAAACGTCATTATGTGTACTCGGCGGAATAGCTCAGTAGGCTAAAGCGTTTTTACTTCAGGACTCTGGCAGGACTCCAGGGGTCACTGGTTCGAAACCTGCTCCGGGCAATGTTCTTTTCCTTTTTTTAATTTTATTCTCGATTTTTTACTGGAGCTTTTACGATCCAATGTTTACATTTATCAATATAAACCATTTAATGAATAAGTTAAAAAATGCCAAAATCTGTGAAAAGGCCCCTTTAACATATATTGTTGACATGTATAAACAATAACATAGAACTGTTCATTGTGTAAAAAACATACGTACACGATAGTTATTTAAGGTTCATGGGAGGGATAAACTCATTAAAACTTCGCTTTGGTTTTTCTTCATTCAATGTGGTACAATATGGTCAAACTATATATCATTTTAAAGCTAAAGACGGATAGAATAACATAAACACATTTTTGACATTCAATATTTGTGTGCTTTATTTATATTTTGGTTTAAAACCAACACATTTTTACACTAATTTATAAAATCTCAATCTAAAGTTAGGAAGGACATTTCACAGAAAATTATTGTCATAAAACAACAAATGAGTTTTTATTCAACTGCCTTTTTTGGATAAATTTCATAAACAAAGTTCTAAAAATAACTAAAACGTAACTACTTTTTAAACATCCATGTATGGTGGATAATAAGAGTCACAATTCTATTTCAAAGGTTTAACAATTTTGTTATTTACCTCTCAACCAAATTGCAAATTTTAAACCATCTCAAATTGAAATAGATTGCGGACGACATATAAAATTGTAAAGGAATATAAAGAAATTGGCAAACCGATTGATTTTATATTTCGATTCCTTCTACCCATTTTGAAAGCGTGGCCCTCGCTGTGCTCCGTAGAAAAACGTGCAAACCAAATCGGTCGAAACCACGTGTAGTGGTGAGAAAACCGGGTATGTGTATACACATACCTGAGAAAACACATACTTATTTTGACAGTTAGGTCGCAACTAGTAAAACAACTATTAACATTAATCAGCAAGAGATCGCACTATATAACAGAAGTGACCACGTAGAGATATCATCACTTACCCTATTTCAATAAAAAAATGTATATTTTTGTGTTAAAATCGCTTTGTATTTTGATTGATTTTGTGGATGGTATGATACGTTGATGTACAAAATTGGTAGCAGTTTGAATGAAAAACATCCTTAAAAGCATATATGTATACATTTTCAATGTGGCACTCTTCCTTTAGTCAAATTTGAGTTCAATGCTAGGGGTCCCACATTTTTCAAAATGAAGCCTCTACATGAACCTTAATATCAAAATAGATGTTTACGAAGTGAGAGCGTATGGTAGAATTACTGTACACAACCTAAAACTGTATCACAATTTCCTCGTGCAAAACCTGACCAATAGAAATCGCTTATATTCCACTATAAACTTTTTATAACAGGCGTAAGACAAACATTTCACACAATACGTCGAAACGCCTGAAATTAATATTACTAACACGACAGTGTATACCGATGCATCCTACCGCGCGTATAAGCACGTTTCTCACCTCGTGCGTAACAAGCCAATGTGGCTTCAAAAAGGCAAGCGCGATAACCGCTCTACGACTCAGCGCATACTCATTCACGATTCATCTCCCTCCTTTGAATCGAGGGTTTTAAAAACAGCATTAGTCATTTAGGCAAGCGCCTTAATCATAATATGGTTATTATGATAACCGAAATTACCTCCCTCGGTAAACAACACATGACGATTTAATAGATCATGATTCTTTTAGTTACTCCGGCAGCAATATAACATCTCCCACCAAGACGTCATGAAGCGCGTCGTTATCATCTGCATGACTCTGAAAGAACGTATATCAACACACAATTCGTGTTTATAAAAAGTTCAACTTAAGTACACCCATTTAAAAAACCAAACACATGCTCAAGCGACAACAGTACTCTGAAAACAGCACACAATATCTCCATGCGGAGGATTTTGCCGCTTTCGACGGCCGACCACGTGTCATGCACTACACCGCTGGGCATTTCAAGCTCATACCCGTATGACATACCCTTTGGGTCAAAGTACATATACGCCAACAGCTAAATATAGAAATCAATGTGGTCACTGCGGTCATAAATTTATCATTACGGTGATATATTTGTAACTGCGGAGATACTTTGGACAAAAGGTCAAAAAGATATGAAAAAACATATGAATAAACTTATCAACTATCCTTATTTATTTGTATTGATTTTATTTTAAACTATTGTTAAATATTTAATTATTGTCTTGAAAAAGCCTTTGTTACGGGGAAAATGGTTGAAAACTGACCCCAAAGAAATAAATGTAACAGCAGGTATAACAATATACCAACAGTCATACTTTGGTACCGCTGTGACAAAATTGTAACTGCAGTGACAAAATAGATATCGCCGGGGTGACAACATTGTTATCGCAGTGACAAAATTGTCACCGCGGTAACAATTTTGTAACCGCGGCGATATCTATTTTTAGCTGTTGGCGTATTTGTACTTTTGACCCAAATGGTACGGCATACATACCCTGCAAAACCACTGCTGCTAGCGTCAATTTAATTACAACCATGGCTGACTGCCAATGATCTTTCATTTAAACTGTATAAATGTTCATTCCAAAGCGAAAGTTGAACCTTACTTTTTTCAGGCAAACTAATGTTAGAGTTCCAAAGTTTTGCTTTATGTTTGTCTTTGTTTAAGCACATAGTCATAATGTGAGATACATTTCCGAGATTTATACCCATAAATATATAGTTTGGCGCACAAACCTAGCAATTTTTTAGCACACTGACATAGTTCAATTTTTAAAATAATCTTAGCGTCTGTAAAATGTAATCGACTTAACATCCCGATATACACATGGGGCTCCAGGCATGATTCGTCAACTTTGGACAACGGGATAACAACAAATCTGACTTAATTTCTCGTGACATAATTACTGTTTTATTGCATATCTTTACGATGCCAATGTCATCATCTGATCAATCTTCCCAGCTAAAACCTAAATAATGTGTGTGTGTGGCAGAAAAATATCCACAAAATGATATGCAGGCGTAATATCAAAATTAAGCATCCAACAATATTTGTGAACGGTATTTTATATTCATTTTAAATAGCGTCTAAAATGAATCAGTTAGCTTCAATATCTTTCCAAAGCTGAACATGATATTTCAATTTGCTTTTAACCAGTATTTCTTTCTGATCTCGTACGTATTCAATAAAGCTGTCAGTAGATATTTCCTGATTAGAAGATACCAGTAAACAATGAATACTCATCTTTTAAATCTATGTCTGTTGTAACGGGATTCTGCGAGCTGGGGCTCCTGTTTGCTTGGGACGTCAGGCTGCGGGAACCGCCGGGTATACAGGCAGTTGCATCCGAAGTGTGTGTGTTCTTTTTTCACAAGCGAAACAGGGACGATTTCCGTCTCTTGCATTTCCCTATATATAGTGTTTCCGCCACGTGGCAAGCTTCCGGAAGTGACGGTAGCTGACGGCTATTGAAGCGCCTTCTTATTCACGACTGTTCCAACTCGGCTCTGTTGATCCTATATTCTGCTCACGCACTTCTACTAAAACGTTCCCTAATTAAACTATGCAAGTCCATTTTTTCCAGAAAAGAACAATCATCGCTAGACCGCGTGGTTATGTTCAAAATACAAGTTACACATATTAAAATTAACGTTACATCGATCAGTCAATCCCAACGCTGAATTACTGAACAAATGTACTAGGCCACGAGAAAAACGCTCTCTTACAGAGCCACCTATCGGTTCAACATTGACAAGGGAAAATAGTTTTCGTCTAATTCGCCCGTGCTCAAACGACGAAAACAATATTTATTAAAATTCTTACAAAATCCTTAATTGTGAATACGCCCCTAATATCTTTATTCCTATAATGTAAAAATTTGAGTTACGTTCTTCAAATAACCTTATTTCCTCGTACGTTCTAATTTAATGAAAATTTACACAAATACCAACACTTTTTTATTTTATTTTTATGCTGAAAAAAAATTGTCTGTACATAATTCTATATTCAGGGGTGTGATTTTTCGCGGATCCGCGGATTTCGAGTTGTTTCGGGGGTCATTTCTGAGATTCGCGTGAATTCGTAAAAAAAATGTTGGGGTGAGGAGGGTACGACCAATACCGCGGACGTATTTCATAAGCGGCCCGAAATATCTGCGGCCTGCGAAATCTCTCGTCATATAACACTGGTAGATTCTGCCTAAGCATTTTTGAAACGAGCGATTTCATTGGCTGTCGTTTCCCAATCTTCAAATTAAAAGCGGTCTTTGAAAATGAGCTTGGTATTTCTGTGCGCAAATGGCGTCGTAGTGAAGCGAAAATTTACATTATCGAAATGACAAAAATCAATCGAATAAACGACTGACATCATATAGTTGAAATAATGAAATATGTTAGTCAACAATAAGGACTACGTTTAATATACAAGCAACACATATTTTGTTTACAAATGTACAAAGTGAATTTGTGTCACGGAAACCAGTGTTTGCAAATTCAATGGAGTTCAGTCTACTCGCAAAGATAAACAATTAAGAAGAGTATCGTTTGAAAATGGAAATAGACGAACATTATTTGATTTATATGTTAGTGAATCTGTGTATAATCAGACACTTCACATGCATATGCATATTCTGCTATATTATGTTTGTCACACTGTTCAGTTAGGTGAAATAGCATTGAACTGAAGATGTGAAATTCAAGATATTGAAAGGTAAACACATTTAATATATTAATTTAACTCAGTTTAAAACACCATTTACACAACAAAAACACTCAAGTGTGTTTGTTTATATTTGTTAATGTTTCCCCCATGTGTATTTAATAAGCTCATTTACTGTATAAATCCAATACATATTGAAAAACTGCTGTTTTTGATCACAATAAATACTGTTTACTTTGCATCCTCAGTATGTTAAATATAATTATGAATTGTGTATTTAAATGTTTGTTTAAAGCGGGTATATACGATTTTTATATGTGCTGAATTGTAAAATATTGATACAAATATGTTATAATAACACACAATTTGCAAGAAAAATGATACATTTAAGACGAATTTCATAAAATACAGCAAATACAAATTAGCGCCCCGAGCCGATTGTGACGAAGATAATTCGTAATTATTTTCCTACAATAACCGATGCATTCGTCTTTTTTGTAAGTGTTCATGTGTCGTATGAATCGATATCGCTGCAGGAATTTCAAATGAACCGTTAAACTAAATATAGATTCACATCGTACATGCATGATATACATGCTGGCGAATTCGGCTGTACATCCTTTTTCGATTTTAGAATTAAATATCTGGCTTATTTAGCATTTTTCGACACATGTTCTTCTTAACTTTTATTTTAGTTTATATTGAAATATATGTATAATAAGGTTTTTTACAAATTTTATATTTATTACTAAATATTTGACAAGATCGTATATACCCGCTTTAATGGTTTGCCATTGCGTTATGCGAGTGAATCGCGTAATCAAAATCAGTCGACAGAATTTTCTTCCCCTCTTACTTGGCCTCAATCACACCCCTGATATTATAATAATACAACAATTATACAAAATTCTTTAAATACTCTCAATTATCTGTTCGCCTCTTATTTCATTATTTCTTCAACTCATAAAATTATGTTAAACACTTATACTTTCTTTATTATTTTATTGGTAGCAGTTTTCCGTACATAATTCATTTTAATAATTATTAATCTTTTAATGCCTAACAACGAAACAAATGTCTTCACTTATCCTCAGTTATTTGAATGAATTTAATACCTTTATTTCTATTATACTTTAAGCAGCGTAAAATTTGAACACTTGTTGTATGTTTGTATGTTCCTAATTTAAAGAAAATTAAAATCAATTTACCAATCAAAGATAAATTTACACTTTCTTATATCCATACATAATTGTAATTTTTTAAAAACATAACAATATAAAATTCTTCTAAACATTTTGAAAATATATATAACTTTATAAATTGTGAAATACCCAACCTGATTGCCATCATTAAAATTAAACGAACGTCTATTTCAACAGATTAATTTTGTCTGTGGCCCGTGATCGTTCGTACAGCTGTACTTCTGGTTCGTATCATAGGTCAAAACGGCGATCATTTATTCTTGTGTAGCGTTATTCGATCTGAACACTGACGCCAAAACATAGATAAAGTTTCCATTTTATTTTGCTCCATAAATTTTAACTCAAAACTTTCCTATGTCCAGATCCAAAATCTTATAGTCAATCACCAAGATACAAGCTAACCCCTAAGCGGGGCTTCGCCCAATACAACAAGAAAGTGTTTACCTACATTATTGTCTGTGTGCGTGGTACTATTAATGCAACAAATGACAGTTTAAATACCCATTTAACACTAGACGCTAGTATGTTATATAAGGAAAAGTCCAACCTATTAAAGAAAGAGTTTGATTAATAAATGACATTTTGGCCAATTCAATTGACAGGACGACTTGGTGAATTAATAAATTACTTGTAACAAGGCCGGGCCACACCATGCAATTGTAAACTGATTTTCTTAAATGTTAACTAGCTTTAAGCTATTACGTCACAGGATGAACGGAGTGAAAATTTGAAGAAGTTGTGTTTTTTTGCGTAAAGGTGTTCATTTAGCGCATTCGATTTGGTCCTTAGGCGCGTATGAATTATTTTGAGACAACGTTTTCTTATAAAACAGTATGATGGTGATTTAATCAACCTTTTCAAAGCTTGTATTAAAATATATTAAACGAATCGAATTACGGAGATTATATCAAGAAGCAGCTCCGATATGTTGAGGTTCCAGGTCGGTCAAGAACTGAGGGGTACGTGAATTTTGAGTTTTGTAAAAAATAAAATAAATAATGTTTGTGTGTCGAGTCAAAGCGGTTTCCAATTAATTATGCCCCCCTTCGAAGAAGTGGGGGTATATTGCTTTGCACATGTCGGTCTGTCGGTCTGTCGGTAGGTCAGTCGGTCGGTCGGTCGGTCCGTCCACCAGGTGGTTTCCGGATGATAACACAAGAACGCTTTGGACGAGGATCATGAAACTTCATAGGAACATTGATCATGATTCGCAGATGAACCCTATTTATTTTAATGTCACTAGGTCTAAGGTCAAGGTCACAGGTCAAGGTCTCAGTTACTGGAAATAGGAAAATGGTTTCCGGATGATAACTAGAGAACGTTTATGCCCGGAATCATGAAATTTCATAGGTACATTGGTCATGACAGGCAGATGACCCCTATTGATTTTCAGGTCACTAGGTCAAAGGTCAAGGTCACAGGGACCTGAAGCGTTAAAATGGTTGACTGGAAATAGGAAAATGATTTCCGGATGATAAGTCAAGAACGCTTACGGCTTGGAAAATTCATAGGGACATAAGTCAGGACTGGTAGATGACCCCTATTGGTTTTGAGGTCACTAGGTCAAAGGTCAAGGTCACAGGACAAGGTAAATGGTTGACTGGAAATAGGAAAATGGTTTCGGGATGTTAACTCAAGAACGCTTATGCCTGGGATAATGAAACTTCATAGGGACATTGGTCATGGCCGGCAAATGACCCCTATTGAATTTCAGGTCACTAGGTCAATGGTCAAGGTAACAGTGACCTGAAGCAGTAAAATGGTTAACTGGAAATAGGAAAATGGTTTCCGGATGATAACTCACGAACATTTACACCTGGGATCATGAAACTTCATAGGGACATTGGTCATGACTGGCAGATGACCCCTATTTATTTTGAGGTCACTGGGTCAAAGGTCAAGGTAACAGTGACTTGAAATAAGTAAATGGTTTCCGGTCGATTACTCAAGAACGCTTACGCCTGGGATCATGAAACTTCATAGGGACATTGGTCATGACCGGCAGATGACCCCTATTGATTTTCAGGTCACTAGGTCAAAGGTCATGGTTACATTGACCTAAGTGTAAAATGGTTTCCGGATGTAAAATCAAGAACGCTTAGGCCTGGGATCACGAAACTTCATCGGGACATTGGTCATGACCGGCAGGTGACCCCTATTGATTTTCAGGTCACTAGGTCAAAGATTAAGGTCACGATAACTCAACACAGTAAAATGGTTTCCATACACCACCACCACCAACACCACCACCAAAAATGTATTCACACAATGGCTGCCACTACAACTGACAACCCATATGGAGGCATGCATGTTTTACAAACAGCCCTTGTTATGTTGCTGTTTTCAGCTTCGATTATGTATTTCGTTCGTATTAATAGTGTATGAACGTTTCCTTTTTACATGGCCTATGTAATGTAAATTGTTAAGTCTGACACTGTTGTTTGTACAACTCATACTCACTTTTTATTCTGTTCTGTTCTGTAAAAAGTATCATAATTACTGACGCTGATTGTGTTTTGAGGTATTTTCTTTTGTTGTTTTTGGAACCGCTGCGAACGCCACGAATGGCCACACGTAACTAATTGTGTTTTGTTTGTACTCAGATTTCGGGCTTATATACGAAGTGATACTTGCTTTTTATGATACGCTGACTTGCGCTCAGTTGCAATATGTTTATAGTTTGATAACTACATGTTCCACTTTCTTATACGGTCTGATCTCCAATTCAGATATGCTTTCATACGGCCGTTTGGGACTGTTTTACAACAGAAATCTATTTGATATCGATCCGACACTATATGCATGAACGGTGTTCCCGAATTTGTACATGCTTGTACAAGATAATATAATAAATATGCTCCTTACTATAAAATGCGACTGTGGTTGCGATATATTTTAAGATTTGTCACTTAATAGTAGTAGACTTCTTGCATAGCCCTCAGCTTTATATGTTTCATTATTGGCTAGCCAGACCCAATGTTAGTTTTGTGTGTTTTATCTTTGATAAAGTTCTTTATTTTGTGTCTGACCCCAACTTTTGGTCAAGGCTTTCCGATAATTGATTACTATGACCTGTTTTACATTTCTCATTCTGTCATTTTAATTAGGTTTTACTTTGACGCTAAGTAAAGAAAATCGTCAAAAAGAGAAGGTGCATTCCAGTTTCAAAACATTTCTCAAATTCTACTTGATGTAAGGGTATTGTTTTAAATACAACAAAGACAATTCTAACTGAGCCAGTGATGTTATGTCAAATTAACGCGGACATTTAAGTTTTTTCGTGATTGAGAAAACTTGACAAGATGCGGAATTTTAAGATTTGGTAGTTTAAAGTGAAGTTTTGGACAAGCGACAAGAAAAAACAGTAGCGAAATAATGCAGATTCACTTAAATAATTTTTGAAATATTTCGTTGTTAAATAAATGGAAAATATTAAATTCAAAATATTAATTAATATGTATTCCGTATTAAAATAAGAGTTTGGGACAGGATAAAGCCGCAGTTTTAATACATTAAATATAACGTACGTAACTTGTGTGTATCACGATTTATAAACGCTAAAGAGTGGTATTTCGAGCGTGATTCAATAACAAAGAAAAAAACAACAGAACATTATATTATGTATCCGCTTAATAGTGAATACGTTCAAATGCAATTCAAACGTGTGACACATTTATCATTCTGGTAAATTGAGCTGCTATTTTCCTGCATGTAATGTTTGTACCATAGCGGACATGATATGAAGTCATCAGAATGTAGTTAAAACATTTTGCGATGCGAAAACACAAATCCACATGTAAATAACACGTATAATTATATAGTGAAAAGAGCACCACAACGTATTACAGTGTATTTGTAGCGTCATTTCCATTTACAAAATCGTGAAAACATCTGTGATAAGATTTCCAGTTAAATTTACTGAAATATGGGCCTTAAAAACCCTATATAATGGTATATCTGCTTTTGAACAGATCCTGAAAATGCTAGACAATATAACACTACCGCGCGTTGTGAGAAAAAGATCGCATGTTTGTGTCAATTTATCATTAACCCTCAATTCTGTTTGGAAAGACAAATCAAATGACGTACTAAAACTCGTCGGACAGTCGGATAGCCGTTGATATTTTTAATATGAACATGATTTATCGTCTAATACTTTAAATATGCAAAATTATTTATGAAAGCACAAATAATCGTTTTGATAAAGTTTCGTCTGTGAAATCTGATTTAACTGAATATGGAACTATCTCAGATAATCTGACACGAAATTCACTAAATGTTAAGAATCCCCCTGGTCAATGTTTTTTTTATTGTTAATTTCTTTTTTATAAACCCAATTCTCATAATCAGAGAGCATTTTTTAAGCGTGTGCGTATACTAAAGTTTAAACTGCATGGTAATATATCAATTTTTGCTTCAACACATTGTATCAGGACTTACTCAGATGTAAAATATAAATGTCTGATTGTAACAGGTATTGCCACATATAAGAAAAAAACTTGTCTGATTGTAAAATGTTTTGCCATAATGAATCTATGGAAATACATTTTTTATTTATTACCGAACAGAACAGATAGTTTATTTACGACTTAAGCATATACAGCTCATCGTCAAAATAAAAATCAAGAAATAAATAAATACAAATGCGTTAAATAAAATAAAAATTGTTAATGCATGTTTACTTATATATGAATTTTGTGAGAATGTAATATGTACGTGAAGGCTCTTAATTTTTTAACAAAGTTGAGTGAATGTTCAAACATCCGTTATTGATTGAGAAACATTTATGCAGCTAGATATCATATACAAAACAATAACGGGAAAAAATACTCTCTTTATATTTTCGGCTCTTAGTTTAAATGTTTAATACAGAAATTATCAAGACCTATCAGTACAGATTTTCTGGTCTCATTTGATAATTGTAAAAATGTAAACATACTTGGGTTCTTCTGTAAAACACAGGTATAAGTGTATTTCTAAAATTATCATATAAAGGGCATATCAAAACAAAATGGTACTCATCTTCAATTTCATTAAGTGTACAAAATCTACAAATTCTTCATTTCTTGGAATATTTTGGTGTCTACCAGTTTCTATAAATAGAATATGGAAGATAATCTTAAGTTTGCTAATATGTTTCTAAATTTAGAATGTTCAACTTTATCCAAGTAAAGGGATCTCTCAAAAATGGGTTCCAAATCCCTAAAAGACATAGTGATGAAGCGTCATTAACATCAATTCGCCATTTTGAAATAAACAAATCATATAATCTATTGCGAAACATTACAATAAAGCTGTTAAATTAAACAGATTCTGGATACATCCACACGTCATTAAAACCTGACTCTTGCAACAGTTTTTTAAACGTTTGATGCCCATGACTTGGAATGAGGGTAATCGCATGCTTCTTTACATGGTATTCGATTATTATTGCTTAAAATACAATTGGACGATTTTTCATTGAACAATTTTAAGAAATATTTAACTACTCGTAAATATCGACATATATACATCGGGTATCTACCTACTTCGGCATTAAAAGCATTTGAATTTGTAAACACTTTGACATTTAAAAGTCATTTGCAGAATTTGCGTTGGACTCGCTCAATATTATCAACTTTAGTTAATCCCCACACCTCGCCTCATAATTAAGAATCGAGGCAACATAGGCATCAAACAGATTAAACATGATTTTAGCAGGTACATTCAAAGATTTTGTTACAGTAAATAATGAGTGCATCGCTCTACTCGCTTTGGCTGACACATTATTTGTGGCTTGTATAAATGCGCCGCTAATTGACATAACTATTCCTAGATAATAAAAATTGTTCACGATTTCAAGAGAATTGTTGTTATAAACCCAATTATATCCCTTTTTTAATCTGCCTTTATGAAATATTACATTTTTTGTCTTGTCGACATTGACCGTTATATTCCACTTCGTGCAATACGCAAGTTAATTGTTCAGGGTTGATTGTTATCCATCAGCGGATTCAGAGATTATTACTGCGTCGTCGGCAAATAATAAAAGATACATTGATAATTGATCAATAGTAATGCCCGCATTCATATCAGCTTGTAAGTATAACTGAATATCATTTAAGAATAACGAAAACATTATCGGCGAACATATCTCACCTTGTGATTAGCGGATGTCGGATTAAAAAAAAATCTGAAATACTATTCATATGTTAAACACCCAATTTATTTGATTATACAAAGATTGAAAAACGGACAACAATTTACCATCAATACTAGACTGAATGAGCTTAAACCAGAGATGCATGCGATCCGTTAAGTCATAAGCATTTAAATGATCGACAAAACAGCAAAATAGTTTTTGTTTATTGTTAATATGATTTTCAATCAATGATTGAAGGACAAATATTGCGTCTACTGTACTGTAGCCCGGCTTTAAACCGAACTGCGCATCAGTTAAAATGTCATGAGCAGTAGCCCAATTTTGTAAGCGTTCGTCTAGTATATTAGTGAATAGCTTCGCAAAACAACTCACAAGGGTTATACCCCAATAATTATTTGGAATTGACAGATTGCCTTTTTTATAAAGGGGAATAATAAAAGACCTGTTGACCAGCTGTGTGGGAATTTCCCAGATTTGAGAATATGATTAAATAACAGTTCCAATGCATTACCTATGACACGGACACTTTCTTAAAATATTCGTAAATGATATTGTCCGAGGAACACGCCTTATTATTACCTAACCGCTATGTGGCCATGATAATTTCTTCCAGTGATATGTATCTATCTATCTAGCTCAGGGTAAGAACTGTCAAGAGTTACGGTTACTGTCAAAATTGCGAACACATTTTAAACTGTTCTCATTTTTATGCACCCCCTTCGAAGAAGAGGGGGTATATTGCTTTGCTCATGTCGGTCTGTCTGTCTGTCGGTCTGTCTGTCGGTCCGTCCACCAGGTGGTTGTCAGATGATAACTCAAGAACGCTTGGGCCTAGGATCATGAAACTTCATAGGTACATTGATCATGACTCGCAGATGACCCCTATTGATTTTGAGGTCACTAGGTCAAAGTTCAAGGTCACGGTGACCCGAAATAGTAAAATGGTTTTTGGATGATAACTCAAGAATGCATACACGGCCAACAGGGCGAACTCTGAACAATATAACTGAAGCAACTGGTCTGTAATCCTAAATCTATAATAATCAGTCCAATGAAACATCATCCTTTGAGTAAAATAAAGTGGATCAGTAAAAATATTATCAGAATATGATTTTTTGTGTTTATTTTGTATATTAAATATTGTGTAAATGTTTAATTTTGTTGATTAATATAAATATAAGCAGGACAGGGGAGGTAATACACGATTATATCTTTCTTATATACAGGGGAAACAAATGCAATAAGTTAAAATTTCATGTTTAATGAATAGAGGATATCACACCCCAATTTGTTTTAGACATCATCTAATAAATAACCCCACCCCACATTAAACCCCCCTCTCACCCCCACCCCCTACCCCCCCACCCCCCTACCCCCAATCCCTTACCCCCCCCCAACCCCTTACCCCCCCAACCCCCCTAGCCCCCCACCCCACACCCCCACAATTATTTTTTTAAACATCAAATAAATAACCCCACTCCACATTATACCCCCCTCTCACTCCCCCCTACCCCCTCCCCCCCAACCCCCGTTTTTTTTAACATCTAATAAATTACCACACCACACATTATACCCCCCTCTCACTCCCCCTACCCCCCTACACCCCCCACCCCCCCAATTTTTTTAAACATCTAATAAATTACCCCACCTCACATTATAACCCCTTCTCACCCCCACCCCCCCTACCCTCCACCACCCCACCCCCCAATTTTTTTAAACATCTTATTAATTATCACACCCCACATTATACCCCCCTCTCACCCCCCACCCCCCTACCCCTCCGCCCCCCCCCCAAAAAAAAAATAAATATATTTTTAAACATCTAATAAATTACCACACCCCACATTATACCCCCCTCTCACATCCACACACCCCTACCCCCCCCACCCCCCAATTGTTTTTAAACATCTTATAAATTGCCACACCCCACATTATACCCCCCTCTCACTTCCCACTACCCTCCCACCCCCCACCCCCCACCACCCAATTTTTTTTAAATTCTTATAAATAACCACATCCCACATTATACCCCCCTCTCACTTCCCCTACCCCCTACCCCCCCACCCCCCCTACCCCCCCCCTTCCCCCAATTTTTTTATTTTTTTAAACATCTAATAAATTACCACACCCCACATTATACAACCTCTCACTCCCCTAACCCCCCACCCTTCCTACCCCCCACCCCCACTTCCCCCCCATTTTTATTTTTTTAAACATTTTATAAATTACCACACCCCACATTATACACCCCTCTCACTCCCCACTACCCCCCCCACCCCCCACCACCCAATTTTTTTAAATATCTTATAAATAACCACACCCCACATTATACCCCCCTCTCACCCCCCCACCCCCCTACCCCCACACCCCCCCCAACCCCCCACCCCCCCAACCCCCCACCCCCCAACCCCCCCACCCCCCCCAATTTTTTTTATTTTATAAACATCTAATAAATTACAACACACCCCATATATACCTCCTCTAACTCCCCGCCCCCCCTACCCCCCTACCCCCCACCCCCAATTTTTTTTTTAACATCTTAATAAAAACCCCACCCCACATTATACCCCCCCTCTCACCCCCGCCCCCCTACCCCCCCCCCCCCCACCCCCCACCCCCCCGAAATTTTTTCTTTAACATCTTACATTAGGTCAAAGGTCAAGGCCACAGTGACAAAAAACGTATTCACACAATGGCTGCCACTACAACTGACAGCCCATATGGGGGGCATGCATGTTTTACAAACAGCCCTTGTTTAAATTACCTTCGTTTTTAGCGAGGTTTTTAAAGTATTCAACGAACTATTTTAAATCAATTGTTTCTCCGTTCGGGTTCGCGGATCTTTTTTTGAATTTTTTTCAAAATTCTCTAGGTGATTTTGATTTCATGCTGTCCATCTTGCGTCCTAATGTACGATTAAAATCCGAATTGCATTTACGACAATATGATTTGTATGATTTTTTTTTTAGCTCACCTGAGCACAACGTGCTCATGGTGAGCTATTGTGATCGCCTTTTGTCCGTCGTGCGTCGTCCGTCGTCAACATTTACCTTGTTAACACTCTAGAGGTCACATTTATTTCCAATCTTCATGAAACTTGGTCAGAACATGTGTGTCAATAATATCTTGGACGAGTTTGAAAATGGTTCCGGTTGGTTCAAAAACATTGCTGCCAGGGGGCGTGGAAGTTTTCCTTATATGGCTATAGTAGTAAAACCTTGTTAACACTCTAGAAGTCACATTTTTAGTCCAATCTTCATGAAACTTGTTGGAAACATGTGTCCCAATAAAATCTTGGACAAGTTTAAAAATGGTTTCGGTTGGATGAAAAACATGGCCGCCAAGAGGCGGGGCAGTTTTCCTTATATGGCTATAGTAAAACCTTGTTAACACTCTAGAAGTCACATTTATTGTCGAATCTTCATGAAACTAAGTCAGAACATTTTTTTCTAATGATATCTTGACCGAGTTCGAAAATGGTTCCGGTTGGTTGAAAAACATGGCTGCCAGGGGTGTGGCAGTTTTCCTTATATGGCTATAGTAAAACCTTGTTAACACTCTAGAAGCCACATTGATAGTCCAATCTTCATGAAACTTGGTCAGAACATGTGTCCCAATAATATCTTGGAGGAGTTCGAAAATGGTTCCAGTTGGATGAAAAACATGACCGCCAGGGGGCGTGGCAGTTTTCCTAATATGGCTATAGTAAAACCTTGTTAACACTCTAGAAGTCACATTTTTGTCCTATGCTCATGAAACTTGGTCAAAACATTTGTACTAATGATATCTGGGCTGAGTTCGAAAATGGTTGAGATCCGTTAAAAAACATGGCCGCAAGGGGGCGTGGCATTTTTCTTATATGGCTTTGTAGTAAAACCTTGTTAACAATCTAGAAGTCACATGTATAATCCAATCTTAATGAAACTTGGTCAGAACATTTGTGCTAACAATAGCTCGGCTGAGTTTGAAAATGGCTATGAGTTGTTGAAAAACATGGCCGCCGGGGGTGGGGGGCAGTCGTCCTTATATGGCTAAAGCGAAACCTTGTTGACGCTATATAATAGCAACATTTATTGGCAAATCTTCATGAAACTTGGTCAGAACATTTGTCCCAATGAAATCTTGGCAGTGATTGAAACTGGGTCATATGTGCTCAAAAGCTAGGTCACTAGGTCAAATATAAAAAAAACATGTTAAAAGTCTCTTTGTTGGTCCAATCTTCATGAATCAGCTTGCATTTTTTAAGAATAGTCTAGTTCCTTTTGCTCTCAGGTGAGCGCCTTAGGGCCTGATGGCCCTCTTGTTTCAAATACTGACTGGCAATTGCTCTCGTTGTTAATTTTGTTTAAATTGTATAAAGCATCTTTAAATTCCTTGCATTTTCGTACACACTCCGCATTATACCATTTTTAGCTCACCTGAGCACAACGTGCTCATGGTGAGCTATTGTGATCGCCTTTTGTCCGTCGTGCGTCGTGCGTCGTGCGGCGTCAACATTTACCTTGTCAACACTCTAGAGGCCACATTTATTGTCCAATCTTCATGAAATTTACTCAGAACATGTGTCCCAATAATATCTTGGAAGAGTTTGAAAATAGTTCCGGTTGGTTGAAAAACATGGCCGCCAGTTTTCCTTATATGGCTATAGTAAAACCTTGTTTACGCTCTAGAAGTCACATTTTTTGTCCAATCTTCATGAAACTATGTCAGAACATGTGTCCCAATAATATCTTGGCCGAGTTCGAAAATGGTTCCAGTTGGTTGAAAAACATGGCTGCCAGAGGGCGTGGCAGTTTTTCTTATATGGCTAAAGTAAAACCTTGTTAACACTGTAGAAGTCCATTTTTTAGTCCAATCTTCATGAAACTTGGTCAAGACATGTGTCCCAATAATATCTTGGACGAGTTTGAAAATGGTTCCAGTTGAATGAAAACAGCCGCCAGGGGGCAGGGCAGTTTTCCTTATATGGCTTTACTGTAGGGTAAAACCTTGTTAACACTCTAGAAGTCACATTTGTGGTCCAATGCTCATGAAACTTGGTCAGAATATTTGAACTTATAATATCTGGGCTGAGTTCATAAATGGTCGATATCCGTTAAAAAACATGGTCGCAAGGGGGCATGGCATTTTTTCTTATATGGCTATGTAGTAAAACCTTGTTAACACTCTAGAAGTCACATATATTATCCAATCTTTATGAAACTTGATCAGAACATTTGTTCTAACAATAGCTCGGGTGAGTTTGAAAATGGTAATGGTTCGTTGAAAAACATGGCCGCCAGGGGGAGGGGCAGTTGTCCTTATATGGCTATAGTGAAAACTTGTTGACACTATATCAGCGACATTTATTGGCCAATCTTCATGAAACTTGGTCAGAACATTTGTCCCAATGAAATTTTGGCAGAGATTGAAACTGGGTCATATGACCTTTAAAACTAGGTCACAAAGTCAAATATAAAAAAAACATGTCAAAAGTCACTTTTTTGGTCCAAAATAATCTTCATGAATCAGCTTGCATTTTTTCAGAATAGTCTAGTTCCTTTGGCTTTAAGGTGAGCGCCTTAGGGCCTGATGGCCCTCTTGTTGTTTATTCTTGTCGTGTGCATCGAATTGATTTGCATCGGATTAATAGTGCGTGCAAAATACGGATTACCTTTAGACGTAAGGTACTGGGTAAACATTGAAACTATGTCCTCTTTATCATCGTTATTTTCTATCCAGCGTATTAGACTTGACGCAAGATTTACAATGTCGCTCGATAATTCAGAAATAAAAGCTTCCCTGTGGATAAAATTCCATTTAATAAATGTTTTTGGTCCTCGGGTATATTTTTTGCTAGTAGTTCCAGTTTTTAGATTATATTCAATGGGAGCATGATTAGAAAATTCATTAAAATCTCTCATTTCAAAGTGCACTATATTTTCATTTTTTTCGACCGTGTTAATAGATAGTCAAATAAACTATGCCCGTTATGTGTTAAACACATTATTCTTCCAATATTCTTATCGTTATGTAATCTACCGTTAACAACTCGAAAATTTGTAGCCATACATAAATCTAGCAATGCGTCACCGAAGCGGTTTGAATGCAAATCACAAATTGCCCTAGGCATAGGATGATCAATGTCTATAAAATCGAGATTAATTAAACTTCGATCATACGCAATATAATCTAACTTTCGTCCAATTCTTGAATTTGTATCTACCGTCACATAAACCGCACCAAGCTCGCTGAAATGAATAATATCCGATTAGATAATCTTAAAAATATCGCCATCAAATCGTGAGTGAACAGGTGAATTTTCAGGTGCTATATATGTTACAGCAATATACATGTCATTTTCAGTATTAAAAAATAAATGTTTATCAAGTTTAATCCAAAGTATAAAATCTACTTCATTTTTTGCAACCGATACTCCTTTTCGTACATTATCTCTTATATACACAATAATACCACCACTTGCACGCTTCGCACGTCTGTTTTGATAACGTCTATACGAATGTTTTGGATCACTAAATCGTGACAGTTTAATATTAGATTCTGAATTGGTCCATGTTTCAGTTAAACAAATAATGTCGTGTTGTGAGATCAATTTCACGAATTCCGTCGATGACAACTTGTCCGCTGTGAGCCTTCAACGTTCCATGTTAAACACTTTACAACACTCCCACATTCCTCCTAGGCGTTCGGCTTGTACTCACGGCCATCGATGAAAAGTTTGTCCACTCTCAGAAACGCCTCTTTGTTCTCCTCTCTAGCTTTTTTCATGACAGGTACAAGCTTCTGTCTGGTTTCCATCAACTCCCCGGGGTATTGTTCCATATTGGGTCCCTTTGAGTTCCTTGGACGCTTTCCTCACTCGTTCTCTACCCGAATAGTACTCAAATTTTGCAACTATAGGTCTTATTTTTTTGCTTTTATAACGCCCTATTCTATGGGCACGGTGTAATTTAATCTCTCTGGATGCGTTTTCGTTCAATAATTTAGACTCAATAAAGCTCAGGATTTTCTTTTCGCGCTGCTCATCTTTTTACTCGGGAATTTTGTAAAATAGTAAATTGTCCCGCATTGATCGCCATTTGAGGTCAGTTACTTCGTGCTGCATGAGGTGTTCTTGTTCTTTCCACCGTCCAGCTAACAATTCAAATTCCTTCTGGTTTTTATTAGCTCCACTGGCCAAAGGCCAGCGGGGCTTATATCATGGTCCTGTGTCCGTCGTGTGTGCGTCCGTGCGTGCGTGCGTCCGTGCGTTAACTTTTTCTTTAAACATCTTCTTCTCCTAAACTACTGGTCCAATTCTGATGAAATTTCTCAGGAATGTTCCTGTGGTGAACCTCTTTCAAATTTGTTCAAATTATGCCCATGGGGTCAAATTTGACTTTGCTCCTGGGGGTCAAAAAATTGAAAATTTGCTTCTATTTTGTGCAAACTTTATAAATCTTCTTGTCAAGAACCATTGGGCCTAGGGCTACCAAATTTGGTATGTAGTGACATCTTATAGTCCGCTACCAAGGTTGTTCAAATTATGCCCCTGGGGTCAAATTTAACCCTGTCCCGGGGGTCAAAAAATTTAAAATTTGCTTATTTAAGGCCTATTTTGTGCAAACTTTAAAAATCTTCTTGTCCATAACCGTATGGCATAGGGCTACCAAATTTAATATGTAGTGACATCTTATAGTCCTCTACCAAGTTTGTTCAAATTATGCCCCTGGGGTCAAATTTGACCCTGCCCCGGGGGGTTAAAAAATATAAAATTTGCTATATAAGGCCTATTTTGTGCTAACTTTAAAAATCTTCTTGTCCATAACCATTGGTCCTAGGGCTACCAAATTTGGTATGTAGTGACATCTTATAGTTTTCTACCAAGTTTGTGCAAATTATGCCCCTGGGGTCAAATTTGAATCTGCCCCGGGGGGTTAAAACCATAACCATTGAGCATAGGGCTACCAAATTTGATATGTAGTGACATATTATAGTCCTCTACCAAGTTTGTTCAAATTATGCCCCGAGGGTCACATTTGACCCTGCCCCGGGGGGTCAAAAAATTAATCATTTTCTTATATAAGGCCTATTTTGTGAAAACTTTACAAATCTTCTTGTCCATAACCATTGGGCGTAGGGCTACCAAATTTTCTATGTAGTGACATCTTATAGTCCTCTACCAAGTTTGTTCAAATTATGCCTCTGGGGTCAAATTTGACCCTGCCCCGGGGGGGGGGGGGGTAAAAAATAGAAAATTTGCTTATATAGGCCTATTTTGTGCAAACTTTAAAAATCTTTTTAACCATAACCATTGGGCCTAGGGCTACCAAATTTGGTATGTAGTGACATCTTATAGTCTTCTACCAAGATTATTCAAATTATGTCCCTGGGGTCACATTTGACCCTGCCCCGGGGGTCAAAAATTTAAACATTTGATTATATAAGACCTATTTTGTGAAAACTTTAAAACTTCTTGTCCATAACCATTGGGCCAAGGGCTACCGAATTTGGTATGTAGTGACATCTTATTGTCCTCTACCAAGTTTGTTCAAATTAAGCCCCTGGGGTCAAATTTGACTCTGCCCCGGGGGTCAAAAAAAAAGAAAATTTGCTTATATATGGCCTTTTTGTGAAAACTTTAAAAATCTTCTTGTCCATAACCGTTGGGCCTAGGGCTACTACGTTTGGTATGGAGTGACATCAAATAGTCCTCTACCAAGTTTGTACAAATTATGACCCTGGGGTGAAATTTGACCCCGCCCTGGGGGGGGGGTCAAAAATTCGAAAATTTGCTTATATAAGGTTTATTTTGTGCAAACTTTAAAAATCTTCTAGTCCATAACCGTATGGCATAGGGCTACCAAATTTGGTATGTAATGACATCTTATAGTCTTCTACCAAGTTTGTTCAAATTAAGCCCCTGGGATCAAATTTGACCGTTCCCCAGGGGTCATGAAATTGAACATATTCTTATATTGGGCCCATTTTGTGCAAACTATAAAAATCTTCTTGTCCATAACCATTGGGCCTATTCTATCAAATTTGGTAGGCAGTGACATCTAATAGTTTTCTACTTAGTTTGTTCAAATTATGCAACACTTTTTGGAATTTTGGAAATAGATTCATGATTGAATGAAGGAACTTTATTTAATCTTGAAGAACATGCGTAGATTTGATCTGCAGCATTTAAAAAATGTATGAAATAGAACGGCAATATCTTTTGGAGAGATAAATGTTCCTACGTTATAAGCAAATGACCTGTGCAACAAATCCCGGGCTTTTAAGTCTGTTTAGGTAACACCGTAGTAACGTTTTCCATACATAAAAATGCTCGCCCTTCCAACTTTAAGCGCCCAGTGGGACGCGGGATGAAAATAGAAAGTCACTTGCTTGGGTACATTTCAACCCCTGTTCATTGCACGCTTTTTTCGCACAAAAACAGTGGGGTGATACAGGGCCATCATGGCCCTCTTGTTTAAATTATCAAGCATATTGCTGTCAAATTGTTGGCTTTGTTCAATTTCTAGGCGTTTGCTCTCAATTTGGAAAACCTTTTTGTCCATGCACTCATATTTCATCGCAAGGGTATCCATAGTTGCTTGAATGGTTTATAACTTTCCAAATTTTCTATCAATATGGTCCATCCTGTTCAAAAGCATATTTAGCAGTGTGGATAAATCTGTATTTTGCTGTGAAAACATTAGATTGGCGGTTGCCGGCATATTGAATTGTCCATACCCCGGTGACGCCATGTTCATAAATTGACCACTGTTAAAATTATTGTAACTGTTTAAGTTACATGGCTGTGGTAAAATTGTATTGAAACATTGACTTTGTAAAAAAAGAGCCATGCATGTGTGGCGATTGAGTGGCGTTCGTAGGTGTGGATGTCGCTGCTCCTGAGATGTTTGCACAGCTCCGATTATCCGCCATATTGCCTTTTTAACGCATGCGCAATGTTATCCATATGCATACCATATTACCATAAGCATAATAACTGACAAGTGTTATTAGTTAAATAATCCATTTACCACATGCAATTTATTTTCCATAAATATTAACACCATCATAATCGAGTGCCACCCTGTCACATATATATTTGTAATTATGTTGTTGTTTTCATTCACTAGCATGTATTACGTTCCTAAGTATGCACTTAATTGTGTATGAACGTTTCCTTTTTACATGACCTATGTAATGTAATATAGTTAATACTGACACTTTTCTATATACAACTCATAGTTAATATCTTTAATGTTCTTATCTGTTCTGTTCTGTAAAAATTAGCATATATACTGACGCCGATTGTGTTTTTTAGGTATTTTTTGTTGTTTTGGGATCCGCTGCCACGAGTGGCCACACGCAACTGATTTTTTGTTTAATCAGATTTCAGGCTTATATACGAAGTGATACTTTTGCTTTATGATACGCTGACTTGCGCTCAGTAACAATCTGTTCACAGTTTGACAACTACATGTTTCAACATCTTAAACGGCCTGATCCCCAATATGGATATGATTTCACACGGTCGTTTGGGAGTGTTTTACATAAGAAATCTATTTGATATCAATCCGGCACGATAATCATAATCGGTGTTCCCAAATATGTATATGCTTGTACAAGATTATACAATCAATATAATCCTTACTAAAAAGGTGACTGTGGTTGCGATATATTTTACGATTTGACACTAAATAGAAATAGACTTCTAGCATA